>NW_027509222.1:1600000-1655000 GCF_051911475.1 Siphateles boraxobius
TGTTGTTTGTTGTTGTATTTGGTTTTTTTTTTCTTCAAATAAATGCAGCCTTGGTGAGCAGAAGATACTTTTTTTAACTTTAAAAATCTGACTGATCCCAAACGTTTGAACGGCAGCGTATGAAAAATGTCACAATTCAACACAAATGCAACATTTGGATTTAGTTATGTTTAATTGTGACATTTTTCAGTATTTTCAGTACCTCTGCCTATGCAGAGTGCGTTGAAACACTAGTGTATTAATGTGTAAGAACATACCACTGATGTAGACTGTTTAGTATTTAATCACCTGATATTAAAATATTATATCCTTCTAAAACATGCAACCTCAGTAACTTGATATATCCTTTCAGAATTACAGCATTAAACCGGTTCCTGAACTTGTCATTTAGACTCTGATATGTCATCATTTGAAGGATCTAAGGCTTCTCAACAGCACACAACTTCATGTGTGTTGTTTCTTTCTTTCATATACTCATTTAATCTACTCATAATACTCTTTTTTTTCTATTACTGTTTGTTGTGTGCTGTGTTGTCTACACAAGTAAGTCTGAGATAAGAGAATGTCAAGGTTTATTGTGAAGCACTAAACACTGGTTGAATTTATGACCAAGATTTTTCAATAAATCCTGCTCATTTTCAACCATTGCTTCATCTCCTTGCACTGGGTCTAACACATTCATAATGAGTAAATGTAGTCTATTAGGACAAAAAGAAAAATGTGCAGTGGAAATAGCTACATCTGTTGATATAAGCGCCATGACAGACTAAAAGAAAAGAATGAACTTCCTCCATCCTCACAAACATGAAGTAAAGAAATAAGAGCTTCAGTTTGTCTGTCCCTGCAGTCAAAACATAAAAACAATGTAGCCTATTTGAGATTGCAGCAAACTATTTATATAAATCTATATTTTTTTTGACACTGCCACTTTCTAGCCACATGGTTTCTATACTTAATTTTCTTGTGATGCTATCATTCTAAAACTATTTGAATAGAGTCATACTAATACAAATGTATTATAATAAAGGATGAGCAGGAGTATCCAAACTTTTGACTGACAGATCAGCGCGAGAATCTATGTCCTTAATGTCAGTCCTTAAAATCGTTCAATATTTTATTTTCAATATAAAAAAAAAATGTAAAACTACATTATTGTGTGAAAAAAAACATCTCGGTCGTTCTCGCCTTTTGGCTCTTATTTTCATTCCAAATATATTTATTCCAGCACCACCAGCACTCAGAGGCAGCGCGATCCTCCAATCAACAAGAAGCAGTTGCTGGAACGACGGCTCTTATTGGTTTAGAGTGCTGTCTGTCACACAAACGGACCAATCAGCAGCGTCTCCTGACGCCGTTCACCCCGCGCAGTACGCTGACGTACGGGTCACGTGATGTTTTCGCTGGGCTGTAGTGATGTGTAGCCACCATGAGTGAAGCGGGCAAATAAAGATTTATAATGGCAGCGAGCGATGATGGAGGCTCCGCGAAGATGCAACGTTTCGTCGTGCTTGTCGTGCTGAACAATCACCGCGGCGATACATCGGAAAGCAGCACGGATTACTCGAACGTGTAATTGTATCAGAGCTAGCCAACAAAATGGGCCGTGCATCGGCGTAAAGCTGAGGTAAAGTGACCTTTCATTGCATTGTCCCATGGAAGATCGGCCGCATTTACCGAATCACGGCGTCATGTTGACATTGGAGGCACAACCGCGTCGCGTTGTCACGAAAACGACCGCGACTAACGGCGACATCTCTTGTGCTACCGGAGAGCCACCATCATCATCTTCCTCATCTTCTTCCTCCACCACCTCAATCAATAACAGCTCCCGTTTGCCCATGCACTTAACAGCCTCCTCTTATTCTCAGCCACAGAGGAGGTACCATCCGCCTTACCACTTTAAAGTGCATCATCTGTTCCCAGATGAGAGCCCTCAGGATGCTGTATTGAGGAAGAACCTGCCACCTCTCCAGTATAAGGTGCACGACTCTGCCTTCTGCCGCGTACTCAGCGCTGACACCACCGCTGCCGCCCTGGCCGCCGCCGCCGTCTGCTCCGCCGGCGTGGACCGGGACATATGGAAATGTGGCTATCTCCGAAAACAGAAACATGGCCACAAGAGGTTCTTTGTCCTCAGGGGCGCCAGCAACCTCGGGCCTAGTCGGTTGGAGTACTACGACAGCGAGAAGAAATTTCGAAACGCCCTTAAAGCTGCTGCCTCCGGTGTTACATGCCCTGCCAAAAGGGTGATTTACCTATCCCAGTGTTTTACGGTCAACAAAAGGGCTGATGCCAAGAACAAATACCTCATTGCCCTTTACACTAAAGACGAGTACTTTGCGGTGGTCGCAGAGAGCGAACAGGAGCAAGAGGAGTGGTACTTGTCGCTCACTGAACTTATGACGGAAGGAAAAAAGGGACAGTTGGACAATGACGAACTTGACGACGGTTACGGTACGATTTCGCCGGGCACTATTTTCAAGGAGGTGTGGCAGGTAAACGTCAAACCTAAAGGCTTGGGTCAGACTAGGAATTTAATGGGGGTGTACCGTCTGTGCCTTTCCGCCAAAACTATTCACCTGGTGAAGCTGAACTCTGAGACGCCCGCCGTCAACCTGCCGCTGATGAACATCCGCCGCTGCGGCCACTCCGAAAGCTTCTTCTTTATCGAGGTGGGCCGCTCTTCTTCCATCGGCCCAGGTGAAATCTGGGTGCAAGTCGAGGACTCTGTGGTAGCGCAGAACATGCACGAGACCATTCTGGACACTATGAAGGCTTTGAAGGCCTTTCCGGACTTTAGGCCGCGGAGCAAAAGCCAGTCCTCCAGCTCAAATCCAATCCCGTTTATAACGACTCGTCGGCATCTCGGCAACCTTCCCCCAAGCCAAACCGGACTGCAGCGCCCGTCCAGAACAGATTCGGTGACGGAAACGCCGCCAACTTGGAAAAACAAAGGGCTAGGTCAACGCTATCGGACGTCCAGCGAGGGCGAAGGCACTCAAGATCGACCCCTCAGCTCCGGCACGGGAAGCCTTGTGCACCTAAACACCCCGATCCTCAGTGTGGGCCGGGAAGAAAGTGGCAGCTGCTGCACTCATGCCTCACCAAGTTCGAGCCAGCACACCCGCTCCGCATCACTTCCTGTGTCTCACTTCCTGTCCGCCACCAGCCCCATCAGCGTGTCCAGCAGCAGCGGACACGGCTCGGCCTCTGACACACACACTCGCCCCTCTAGCTCCTCCATTTGTGGCTCACCAAGTGATGGCGGCTTCAACTCCTCTGACGAATTCTGCCCGAGCCCTTGCGACTTCAGGTACTTCCACGCAAGTTGCACCACTCCCGAATCCAACGGCGGCACGCCTCCGATTAGGGAAGACTACCGTCTGACTGAATACATGACCATGGATTGGCATAAAGATGGAGCGAGGACTTTCGAAGAGGAGAGCAGTTACATGGAAAGGACTTTCCTTAAGCTAGCACATTCGTCCAAGCCAAAACTAGGCGGGAGTTTAAGCGTCACGCAGCAGAAAGCTACACAAACCTCATCCTCTTTGGACGAACCAAGCCCAGTGGAGTCGAAACGACACCAGGTTTGCTCGTGCATCCTGAAGTCAGCTTATAAGTCTGAGTTGCATTATCCAAACAAGCCTCTCTTGCTCACCTCCGAGTGTCAGAAGAAACTCCCAAAAGAGGACGGCTACGTGCCTATGATTTACAGCATCGCTCCCTCTTCAAATGCAGATTACACCCCCATGCATCCTAGAGCAAACCATCCCGTCCACCCGTGTTCCTCGCAGCAAGCGGAACGATTCGGCTACATGATGATGCTCCCGGGCGACGGCACCTCCAGCAGGGAGCAGGCGGAGTACGACGACTACATGGACATGTCCCAACTCACCGTGGCTGAAGGCTTTTCCCAAGCCTCACCGGAAGGCCCGAAGGCCTCATACTTCTCTCTCCCACGCTCCTACAAAGCCCCATCCCGAGACAAGCACCAAAAGATGGACTACATTCCCATGTCTCCACCCGATCCCCAAACCCCGCCTAGTCCCGGAGAGTACATTCACATGGACTTTGGGTCGCGTCCCTGTCACATTGCAGTGTCGCCATCCTCGGTAGACTCGCCCTCAACTCCACCGCCTTCCCAGCCCTGTTATCGCCTATGTTGCTCCTCACCAGATCATGACTATTTGGGACTAAACATGGATAACCTCCTGAAGGACCGGCCTCCTCGGCACTCGCTTGTAGCTCCGTGGAACCCTCCTAACTACGCCCGCCCCTTAGGATGCTCCTATGGACAAGCGTCCGCTAATGAGGATCCCGAGAAAACGCACGACGGAGAAAGTCCGTTGAGAACGATGCAGCACCTTTGCATCTCCGAACGGCTCGCTCACACGGAGCCGAAGGTCATCAGGGCGGATCCACAGGGAAGGAGACGACACAGTTCAGAGACTTTCATCCCGTCGCCTAGCAGTTGCGGAATCAGACCCTCAGCCAATCAGGATCCCCCAGAAGCTAGCAGATGGCAAAACTCCACCTCCTTCGATAGCATGTGGTCGCACTCGGACGCCACTACCGCCTCATCCAGCTACCTCAACTACATCGCTCTGGACCTGAGAGGCGTGGCCAGAGTTGCCCGTGACACGCCCCCTCCGCGCACCGCTAACAGCAACCTCCAAGAGAGCGATGCATACGCTGGTATAGACTTCTCTGCTTCGGGAGGACGTGCCACTGCCTCAAAAGGTTGGTTGCATCTCTGTCTCCCATTATGCTACAAGATAAGTGACCGCAAGTAAAAGGCTGCATGCTGCGTCAACATTCATTTCTGAGTTTGTCATGTGTGAATGCAAACTATTAAGACAGCTATGTGATGTAATGTAAACAGTCTTACTTAAGAAGTTGTGAATTTTCACAGTTTTTTTGATCAAGTCTTTCATGCTGTCCTGAGAAGAGACGATGGAGCAAAATTGTCATTTCAACTTGCTGTTGTTATAGTGAAAAATATTGCTGTTGCTTTCAAAGACATTCTTTTTTTTTATTATTATTGATTGAACATGATTTGAAACTTGGTTTTGCACACTTTGAAAAGCACTGGGTAAAGAGCACTTCATGCACAGATGTTGTGATGTGCAAGTATGACATTAAAGGAATCCACTTGCATGCTGCATAAAATACTCGTTTTCACAGTTTTGACGGTCAAAGTAAAACTTTTACCAAGATTACTTAAAATGTTTGAATTCTTGGTCTATCAAAGATGCATTCCTGCTGATGATTATTTTCTTTCACACCTACATCATTTCAACAAGAGTTTGCGAGTGACATTGCACTCACTTTATCATAAGAGTAAGCTCAAATTGGCAATTTGTCTTGCTTATTTGCTTGCAATATTAATAAAAGCTTTGATTAGACTTGCACTCCCACTATATTACATCTTCTGTTACTGAACAACAACAACAAAAAAAAGAAATTCCACACACTATAAGCAAAGGTTAGTTCACCCGAAAATGAAAACGCTGTCATCATTTACTCTCCCTCAAGTTCTTTAAAACCCGTATGAGTTTGTTTCTTCTTCTGAACACAAAAGATGATAAATATGGGTAACCAAACAGTTTATGGACCCCATTGACATCCATAGTATGGGAAAAAATACTATGTAATTCAATGGGGACCATTATGACATTCTTCAAAATATCTTCTTTTGTGTTCAACAGAAGAAAGAAACTCATACAGGTTTTGAACAAGAAAATGATGACACAATTTTCTGAAAATGAAGCCAATTTTCATTTTCGGCTGAACTGTCCTTTCAAAAGTTTGTTGTTTTACTATAAGAGATGATATATCCTAAGAGATGAGAAGTTTATTTTCTGAAATCATTCAACCTATGCATATAAAAAGGTTTTGCTTCTAAGCATTTAGGAAAACAGCTAAAAAAAAACATCATCATTATCCTGATTTCCAATTTATGGTTATATTTTTCAAAAATGTAGTCGGCTGTAACAAAAAACAAACAAACATTAATGTGTTGAAATATACAGTTGAAACTCGAAAAAAGAGAATATCGTGCAAAAGTTATAATTTTTTTGATTATGGCTTACAGTTTATGAAAACCCCAAATTCAAAATCTCAGAAAATTAGAATATTACATGAAATCAATAAAAAAAATAAAAGATTTTAAATACAGAAATGCCGTCCCTCTGAAAAGTACAATCATGCATATGTATATAGCTATATAAACTAAATATATTAGTTTCACCTTTTAATTTGAATTACTGAAATACATGAACTGTTGCACGACATTCAGATTTTTCGAGTTTCGCCTGTATCTGAATCCCAATCAGTTTTGTCCTTAATTCATAATAGACGTTAATGTGAATATTAAGGTAGCAAACTTAAAAAAAGCTACTGATTTACGTGGTTCCAGTATGTAAATGATCTCTAGTTCATAAAAATAAAGTTGCTTGATCTCCAAAGCGACTTCTATTGTATGAAAGCATTTAATAGCTAATTCCCCTGGAAATCAAGCACAGGAATGCTAATATCTAACATCTGTATCTCTCTCCTCCTCCCTGCAGATTGAGCGAGTAATACAACGGTGCCGAAGGAGAATCAGGACACGACCTCTGGAACGATGAAGAGGAATCATCCTCGTCCTCCAACAACACAGACTGAGAAACTGCACAACCTCTTACGCTCCGTGTTTCCCACATAACTGCCTCAACAACCGGTTTCATTTGTCTGTTTTTGTCCGAATGATACTGTTTTTTTTTCGGTCTTGTTTACTAGAGCGGGTTCGCTAAACTAGAACTGTGAGCTTCAGATATCTAGCACTTCTATTTTTGTGTGTACGAACTGAAACGCATCATGGCTCTTTTGGTTACAGGTTTGTGTTTCTCCGCGCCGGATCCGTGTAAATAGGAGAAGCTTGTATATTGAATCTCATTTTTGTATAAGGAGCCGCTCCTCAAGACGCTCGCCGCACTTAGTTCCACTGGTTTTGATTTGTATAAAGTCAAATATTTTTTCAGGGGTGGATTTTGTCTCACTTTAGAGTCGTGTGACGTCTCTCGGCGCATAAAAATGACCCCTAGCGAAACTTAAATTGGGCGATTTAAAAAGTATGAGTACGAAGACACTTTTCCAATCGAGCACTTTTTTTTGAGACGTGACAGTGTTTCTGAGTTGCTACCTCCTGAAAACGCTCACAAAATCCTCTTATTAGTATTAATGTGAAGTCACGTGATGCAAAATACCGTTTCACCACGACCACGGCTTTCCTGTCCTCGTTTAAAATGCAACGCAGCATTGTTTACATAGACGGCGGGTTTTTTGACGCCACTTCTCGTGGTTTTCTGTATTTGCATTTCACTACTACACTTACAAACTGCCACATCACAGCAGGATGACGTCGTGCTACTTTGCATTCCTCACGTTTTGTTTATTTATTGATTATTTATTGATTATTTATCGAGTGACGTTCACGGTTTGAGAGCGGGAGTTCAGTGTATATACAACTTCAGAAAACCTCTCATCTCCTGGGCCTTTTTTCTAGTGCTTATCCTCTGCTTGTACCTGAAAGCTTTATATGAAGAGGTTTTGGGTTGAGGTTGTGGTTGTGGTTGAACGCTGTGTAGTGAGATGTGTAAGCTTTACAGTAGTAGTCCAGATTCTGTTGGGACGAAACCATACGTCAGTGATTTTTCCATTCGTTTGGGTTGCGTCACACTTGTTGGCGCGCTCTTTTTTTTGACTAGCTATTGTGTCATGATAACGCGTTGCTTTAATGTAAGTAAAATGTGAAATGAAAAAAAAAAACAGTAGTATACCGTTTCTTGGGGATTTTGCTACACAATAACTACCGTGACAGCCTGGGAAAATAATCAAACGTGTGTTTTTTTGTTTTGTTTTTATACTTGGGGCTCTACTGAAGTTATATTTTGGGGATTCTGATATTGTGTCGAGTTGTTTGCCTTTTACAATGATTGAAAGGAAGTTGGACAAAAAAAAAGAAGAAGCATTTGAGTGTGTCAACAGTTTGCTGTTCATATGGTCAGTACTCAGTTATGCTGAAAGCTTGTTGATAATAATGACTGAAGCAGACATTATCAGCGCTGTCTTCCTTTTGTAAATATTGTAATTTTTGATATCCCTTCTCTAGTCGACATGCTACATGGCACCTCGTTTGGTTTCAAGGATGAGGGTGTTTGAGTTCTTTTGTTTTGGTCACTTCTACATTTTTATATTTTGTTTTTTGTGTATATTTATTAGATTGTTTTTTGCTTGTAATAGAGCTATTGCAATAAAAAAAGTGCCAAGTTATCTCATGTGCTTGTGATTTTCTCATGTCTAGTATGATGCAACATGGCTGTGGACATGTTAAGACTCCAGGTTTACACTTATTGTCCTGTATAGTTGATATCGCTGACCTCTACTGGACAAAAAAAGAGAATATTTAAAAGATAAGCAAGAATAATCCTAACTCCTCCCTTCTCTATAAAGACCATGTCCCTAAAATGAGGGGGAAATTAAGCCTTAAATATGTGTGTAGTCCATTAGTAAATCAAGTTACATTGCCTAAATTACTATATAAAAAACTAAAGAAGAAACAAAGCTACACAATTTAAATGTGAAATAAATCGCATTTTTCATTTATTTGATAAAAAAAATAAAGTATTTATTGTGACGTATTAACATTTTTTATTTATTTTATTTTATTGTAATTTATTCCTGTGATCAAAGCTGAATTTTCATCATCATTACTCCAGTCTTCGGTGTCACATGATGAATAAACTACACTTTCCTATATAATATATTCACATATAAAACAGCTGTTTAAAATTGTAATAATATTTCATAATATAACTGTTTTTTGATCAAATAAATGCAGCCTTGGTGAGCAGAAGAGTAATGAGAATAGTAATGTTTCCAAACTTTTGACTGGTACTCTGTGTGTGTGTGTGTGTTTGTGTGTGTGTGTGTGTGTTTGTGTGTGTGTGTGTGTGTGTGTGTGTATTAGGGCAATACATTCTTTCTTTAAAGAAGTTACATATTAATATTACATCAATAGCATTATTTCATACATCAACCACTGAAGAGTCCTGCTCAGAACAAAGACTGTGAAAGGGACAATAAACGATACGCAATTAGGTCGTTTATTTGTTCTAAAAAAGTGATAGGACCAATCCAAAACACGATAACATTTAAATATATTCATTTGAAGCCATATTTACAGATGTGCAGTGGTGGGTGACATAATTAACTCATTAAAAAGGAAAGGAAACATCACCTTTACCAGTCAAAAACATAAATATGTCAAATAGAGGCACTTTTTTTACCCAGTAAGGTTTTCTCATATAACACTGAATAAGAGATTGAGTGTTATTCTGCATATGGTCGATCTCCTGCAGTCAGGAGTGCAGTAAGAGTGTGTGTGAGTGTGTGTTGAGGGTGTACAGATATCATCCTCATGAAAGCCTTCACCACTCCATCATACAGTACGAGGAAGTTCATGCAACTGGTCAAGCTCTCAGTTTGTGTGGTTAAAACACAGGCCTCTGGATCGTCACACACAGTTTCGGGATCCTCGCACGCTTGTTTTCTCCTGTTTCCACGAGCTGGTGTCGATCTGAGGCACTTGTGGAGCGGAGAAAAGGCCCGAGATCACACATTTAGGATCTCAAACTCCTCTTCCGACTCGAAAAGCTTGTCTGGAGACTCGATGAACTCTAGAAGAAGAATGATGAAACACAAATTCACTGCCACAGTTATCTAGACTGTCTGAAAGGATCTAAGGCCCGGTTTACAGCTGGTGTAAAGATGTGTTGTGGTGGATCGGATCACAGGGAGACGTATTCCCTTTACACCTGGTGTTTTAATCCACTTTCAAGCACTTCTGTCCTTCAAAAACAGTCTGTCCTGGAAAACAGTCGAACCACGAGCGCCGTGCTGGTCGATAGCCACAGTTCAGTTCGCGTAGCGCGCCGTTCGTGATTCGACTGGTCGAGACTGTTTTCCAAAGATGGCTCCTGCTTGTTTACGCGAAGTGAACTTTCTTTATAAAGTATCTCCTTATTAAACTGTCTGTACACTTACACAGTTCTCAATGCTTCGGTTTGCAGGTAGAAACCCTCATTATGCTAGTGTTAGTGTGGGGCTATTTTGAGCCTTGTTAGTGGTATTAACTAGGGATTTTTATTTTTACTTATTCGGTGCCCTATATACTAGCGTTATAAGCTAATCTGTGGTAAAACTAAAGATAAAACTGGGTACATTCGATTATCATGAAAACGCATCCCAGAGATTGGTCGAACGGTACCCATGTGTTATTAACCCCAGGTTCATTTTTAGCCAGAATTGTCCTTTAATGTATTTGCATTGTACTAAATTGCGTCCACTAGTGATCTGATGGACTGAAACGCATCTTAAGACCAGCTGTGAACAGGCCACATGTTCCTGATCCCGCACGTTACCTGCTCCTGTGGTCTGCACTTCTGGTTTGGTGGGAGGAACGAACGGAGGCCAATGAGAGGGATGTTTCTCCACCAGCTCGAACATACGCAAGTTTCTTTTCTTGAGGAGCTCCTTGAAATCAGAGAGGATTATTAAAGGGATAGTTCACCCAAAAATGTAAACTCTGTCAGTATTTACTCTCCCTCATGTTGTTCAACCCCGTAAGACCTTCGTTCATCTTCGGGACACAAATTAAGATATTTTTGATTAAATCTGAGAGCTGGATCACTCCTCCATAGGCTTCTAAGGGATTGACACTTGTTCCCCGAAAAGTTATTAAAGACATCGTTAAAATAGTCCAAGTGACTACAGTGGCTCAATCTTAAGTTTATCAAGCGACGAGAATACTTTTTGTGCGCAAAAACAAACAAAAATAACAACTTTATTTAAACTATTCATTTCCTTCTCTGTGGGCCTCGAGTCAGTTCACTAGTGTAACAGCGTAGCACTTCTGTGTTGTACGTCACACGTAGGCTCACTATTGGCCGACGCTGGTCATGTGTGTGATGCGTGTGACGTACAACACAGAAGCGCTGCGCTGTTACACTAGTGAACTCACTCGAGGCCTACAGAGAATGAAATGAATAGTTGAAATAAAGTCGTTATTTTGTTTGTTTTTGCGCACAAAAAGTATTCTCGTCGCTTGATAAACTTAAGATTGAGCCACTGTAGTCACTTGGACTATTTTATCGATGTATTTAATATCTTTTCGGGGAACAAGTGTCAATCCCTTAGAAGCCCATTGGAGGAGTGATCCAGCTCTCAGATTTAATCACAAATATCGTTAATTTGTGTTGCGAAGATGAACGAAGGTTTTACGGGGTTGGAACAACATGAGGGAGAGTAATTACTGACAGAGTTTACATGTTTGGGTGAACTATCCCTTTAAAAGCAAGTTAAAAGTATAAAGCAAGTGAGCAGACGTTCATCGTACCTGCTGAACCAGATCACACCAGCTGTCAAAGTCCTCCTCGCTCTTGCAGAAGAAACCCTAGAGACAAACATTCACGTTCACTGGCCAATCAAACGCAAGCCTGAATACACTCGGCCATCTGTAGCTCAAAGCGCTTGGCTCTTTCTCTCAGCCATTCGTTTTGGAAGTGAAATGGTCTTAGCAAAAAAATGTAGTTTTTTAATGAGGTTTCACAAGCTTGTTATGTTTTGTAATATGGACTCATGCACTTTCTGTAAAGCTGCTTTGAAATGATGTGTATTGTGGAAAGCGCTGTACAAATAAACCTGAATTGAATGTTTTCACACATAAGCACAGACTGGTCTTTGATTAAAGCAATATGTACTGATTACAATTTTGTACATACTTTTATTTTGTGGTGTTAATACAATTAACAGTATGCAAAAGATCTGAGAATAATAGTAATGATAACATTCATAATAATTGCAATATTTTTTATCAAATTATTTTTTGCTTCATGTAACAGAAGGTGCCCAAACATTTATGAACGGACAAAAACCCAACTTGACTGAGGGACGTGGGCTGAAAGTAAAATCTTTATTTAACTGCACTGTTAACAAACAAGTATTAATTAGTTCAATGAGCTCATTGTTTCTGCCTTAAATTATTACATTGCATTAAATTAATAAATTTTTAGTTAAGTATGATTTGTATATGTAGATCTCTGAAATACTAACACAGTTTCCTCTGATAACAGATCACTGTAAATTGTAATATGGACTCATGCACTTTCTGTAAAGCTGCTTTGAATTGATGTGTATTGTAAAAAGCACTGTACAAATAAACGTGAATTGAGTTGAATATTGCATTGTATTCTGCCAAGTGTGCACCTTTATTCTGGGTAATATCGCTCAAGCAATCGGATCAATGTTTCTGTACTTTTCCCATGATTCACGGTTTCTGTGCCATTCTCATAATTTGGAACTGGTCTGATGAGTGCCTACAGGAGTTTCCATTTTCAGGAAATACACACAAAATTATGTCAAAATATCCTCGTAATCACAGTCAGATTTGTCTTAAGTGAACGTAAACAGTTGAGAAAGAAAACGTGTGTATCAGTATATTGGATCTTAAAGTGACAGCAGCCTAATAAACCTGTGTCATTAATGTTAATTAAAATCACTCATGCTCTTGACTGAATCACTTTTGTAGCTTTAATATGGATACATCTTTATTTCATTTACACAGCTAAGACTATGCAGTGTTATTTTACATTTCAATTTCTGCACCTGAACGTTGTTCAGTCGTATTTATTTGTGCTACCGCTAATTTGTTTATTTGCTCTTATTTTATTACTGACTGTTTCCTTGTCTTTAATAATGTTTGAACCTTATATTAGTTAGGCTAGTTGTATTTTTGTTAAAACCATAAGCAAAAGTTCCTTGAGTAAGTATTCAGGCTGCTGATTTTTGTTCATGGTATTCAATGTTTTGCATAAAGACAGAATAAATATGTTTGATATCTAAATGTTTTACTTTTTTTACCTAATTGGAATTGAAACTGGGAATTGATACGAATCAGAATCAAAAAGTAGATTCAGAATTGCTAAAATTCGAACAATACCCAAACCTAGTCTTGGTGAACAAGGCCCTGTTCACAGCTGGTGTTAAGATGCGCTTCAGTCGATCGATCACGAGTGTATTGGTGCTTTTCCCCGACACAGTACCAGCTAGACTCCACTCGCCTTTGTTTGGTTTCCCCTCTGTAAAGTTGTACCTGTACCTGCTTTCGGGTACTTTAAATGTGACGTGAAAACACTGCAGACTGCTGATTGGTCAGAGAGTATCGTCACTATTCACCGCGTCATCATTGCATGTGCCAGACGGAGCTGTTTTTTACAGCAGTGCTTCGTTTTGCTGCCCTTAGCCTCTCCTGAAACAACGTTTGTCTTCTTGCTGTGAGAAACAGCCACATCCCGAGGATCAAAAACAGCATACACTCGATTTCCTCCATTGTCCTGTGTGTGTGTGGGTAGCGGGTGTGTGTCACATAGAAGATTGCGTCACGGCAGTTTCCTGTGGCGTCGCTATGACGACCAGGTACTGTTGTGGAGGTTCTACCTGTAATGGAGAACGGAGCGAAAAGCGAGCCGAGTCGAGCTGGTACTGGTAATGGAAAAGCGCCATTAGACACTAAACACCGCTGTAAACGAGTGTAAAACGCTTCGAGCTCGTCCACTTCCAGTTGAAAACACATTCGACCGGATTGCTTTCGTAGTGTAAACGCTCGTGTGATCGAATGTGTTCAAACAGCCACTAAAAGACCGTTTTCTCTCCGTCTACTGGATAATGAGTGAACATTATGAGAAGAGATCGAGCCAGACGGGTTTAAACTTTACCGGCTGAAGACACAAGTTTGGTTTGAAGAGAAAACATACCAAGCTCAATATTCTCTCAGCATTCCTGATTTCTAACACACACTCTTAGATTTATGCATTTGGCAGATGCTTTTATCCAAAGCGACTTAAATTGGATTTCATGGTATGCATTTACATTCTTATCAGTTCTTGCTTTCCCTGGGAATAGAACCCATGACCTTGGCGTTGCAAGCACCAATGCTCTACTGTTTGAGCTGTTCTGCTTTGGTTGTCAAAGCAGAAACTAAAGCTGATGCTCTCCTTGTGTTTATCTTTCAAATTGTGAGATTATTTCATCCATTAGATCTAAAGATCTGAAAAAGCTCACACATTTACCCGTCGACAGACCCTCGTCTGAAGAAATCAGGACAGAAGTGTTTGAAAGTAGACAAAAGAGTCGGATTAAAACACCAGGTGTGAACAGGGATGTGTCTCCCTCGTCTACGTGTGATCCGATCCACCAAAACACATCTTTATACCAGCTGTAAACCGGGCCTCAGAGCAGTTTTTCAAAAACATGCAAAATTTCAAACATTTGACCCGGGTGTGGAGAAATGCTAAACGGGATGATGCTGAAGGGAAGCACACAGAGTTTGATCTCTCACCAGTGCGACCGAAGGGTCCAGGCTGGTGATCTTCATGCGGTGAGGGGTCCTCTGACAGTGATAGCTCTGGTCGTCCACAGCACTGCCTGATTCAGAGTCAACGGCCTGCTGCGTAGTGTGAGGGTCCAGATAGATCAACTCGTCATCTGCAGAAGCACAAATGATAATGCCTCTATGACATATTTTCCAGGAAAAAACTTTTTCATTTTCATAGGACTCATTAGATGCGTTCGGGCCAGTGCGAGCCAGGGCTTTAAACGCACAAAACCTGCCTCGTTTCCACGGGCCGGAAGATGTTCACTAAAAACACCTGTAACACGCCTCTCTGGAACAACGTCACACAATCTCATCATTTCACCAACAAATGGAAGTTTTATCAGAAAACTAATCAGAAAGAGATTACTAGCGAGATCGCAAAACAAACATGATAAAAGTTACCATTTGCTTACATTTTTGTTGTTTACTTAAAGATTTATAACCCAAGCAATCAATGTTTTACCACAGTCTTACACAAATAAGTGATACATTGACCATAATTAATCAATTTGTGTCAAGATTGCACATTAGTCACACAGAAATAAAGTGGTATTTTATTAGCCAGAGAAAAAGAGCTGCTTTATTTTATGACGTATGCGGAGCTAAATATGAATATCAGACAGTCTGATATAAAGAGACGAGACATACGGACAGATAAAATAAATACATGATTGTGATCGCCTATATGATTTGCCTTGATTTCTTCAAGCGGCCGTACCACGTTTACCACGTTTACTATGGTAATGGTTAGTGTGCATCTTTTGCATCGCATATAAATATTTCTGCCTTATACGGTGATCAGAATCCACATTGGATCACAAACAGAAGTTATTCAAACACTCAATGCTGTCTGAAAGTGAGTTTTGAGCTAAAATGATTTTAAAAGTCTTTAATGCTGATGTTAGCTGGTATACTCACAACCAGCGCAACATCATTGAATGTCTCTGAACAGATTCACGCTCACTTTTAGGGGAAAATAAACTAGACTTACCATAGACTTCAATACAGCGTCACAAAACAACATCCGTACACAGCTGACAGTTGTGAATAACTTAAGAAATCACTAAGATTAAACATGTCAAGTAGTTATATGTCCACCCTGCCTGCCACAGAGCGTGAAAGATACATCAACACACTTAATTTGGTCAATTTTAAAAACATGTCCCTTCATTCTCCCAGCGTCAGATTGGTGTAACAACTCAACCCAATTAAGTGTGTTGATGTATCTAACTCAATTAAGTGTGTTGATGTATCTTTCACGCTCTATGGCAGGCAGGGTGGACATATAATTACTTGACACGTTTTATTTTAATGATTTCTTAAAGGTCCCATACTGTCAAAACTGAAATTTCCTGGCTTTTTTCATGATAACAGAGGTCTAGGCTCTATGAAACTACCATATAAGTTTCAAAACTGTCGATCCACAGACACATGCACACAGCCTGCATAAAGTATTTGTGCCTTTTCACGAGCCGTTGTGACTTCCGTATATTTGTGATGTCAGAAGTACTCAGTCACCAATGGTGGGTCATTCAGAAAACAACAGGCCAATCAGAAGAGAGGCTCATGAATATTAAGGAGACAGTCAAAATCGAGCTGTTCTTGCCAGAGCTCCTGAGAAAGGAGCTGTAAACATATATTGAGATGGTTTTTGGTACTTATACCGCAATTACATATTCTTAAGGGCATCAAAACCTAAAATAAAACTTCAGAAAGTTGTTCAATATAGGACCTTTAAGTTATTCACGCCTGTCGGCTGTGTACGACGTTGGTTTGTGCCGTTATTTTGTATTACAGTCTATGGGAAGTCTAGTTTGTTTCTCCTAAAAAGGGGCGGGACGAAATTGACAGTTAAGTTCCCGGATGTGCCGGTAGTGCGTATAGAGAGCCTAAGCCCCTCCCCTTCCGGTGGACCATGGGACTTATTTCGGAAATATATTGTATGGTAGTCAATGGCGAGAGACAACAAATATTTGGATCCCGTTTGAATTGTGCCCTGAATTACACATATGATGTTTGTCAATTTAAAAGAAACATTTTAAAGTCAAGAGAGTCGCAGTTTGATGTAAAACTGTTGAGGTATAAGACTGTGAAAATACGTAATTACAAAGACTACAAACCCAAAAGGCGCGCATGTGACGTCATACCTTTTCTCTCAATGAATGAAGCTAACTTTACTGAAGCTAACATCTGTCATGTTTCCTATAGTCTAACATTATAATCGTAACGTTACGCCGTCATGCCTGTGTGTTTTGTACCACACTGCACACACACACGAGCTTGGTGACGAACATAATGCGAGACGAGATGTAGTTCATTTAGCGATTTCCACATAAAAATAAATGTTACTCTTCTGTTTTATGACAAACTGTGACTTTCTTGACTTTCATAATTATCTTTTGAATTCACAAACATCATATGTGTAATTCAGGGCACAGTTCAGACGGAATAAAAAAATAAGTTGTCTCTCGCCATTGACTACCATACATATTTTTTCCGAAATAAGTTTCCATGAGCCAGAAGCGGAGGGGAGGGGCTTGGGGTCTCTATATGATGTCACCCGTCTTTCGCCCGTGACAGTGGAAACGTGACTGGCACACACTAACACAGTCGCTTTATGGCCCGACAGTGAAAACACGGCTGTTGCGGAAGAATCATCACAGTTTCAAAACTCACCAATAAATCCAATAAAATAAAAGGCCAGGTTGGGCTTTCCTCCCAAAACACCACATGACTGAGGCATCTTGAAACACTCCTAGTAAAAGAAGATATGAAACATGTGATACATGAAGGGCCATCAGGATCATGCACTTGGGCTGAACACCAGAGAAGCGTCGTACTTTGAAGGCCTGAATGTAGACGGGGTTGATGCTGTTGATGCCCATCCGCAGAGGAATGACCAGGAGCAGGGGCCTCCAGTCCAGGGGCCGTTGTGTGTGAAGATGACGAGCCTCTGAACCGCTCCGGCCCGACACACACTCCTCTTCCCGATCACAGGGACCGGGCCTGGGCCTGAACTCCCGGCCCGGCTGCTGACACTGCTTCTCTGCTCGTCAAGTGGAAGAGAGAAACAAGAAGAGTTAAAGGTGCAGTGTGTCATTTTAGCGGCATCTAGTGGAGAGGTTGTGAATTGCACCCAACAGAAGTTACGGTGGCTGACAGGAATGTCTGAGAAAGCAGCGAGCCAGTTAAGCAATTAAGTTGCTTAATTTGTAGTCTTTACAAAGATTAATTTAGAAATTAGGTTTACTTGATTATTCAGTAAAACGATATTGCGAATATTATTGTTACTTGTTCATCATTGTGTCAGTGTTTTATTCGCTTCTTTGCACGAAGAACAAAATAGTGACGAAACGCGTTTGTCACCTCAGGGCCACTGTAGAAACATGTGGATGTAAGGAGACACTCGGTGTGTGTAGACAGAAATGCTCATTCTAAGGTAATAAAAACATGACGGTTCATTAAATGAGGTCTTTATACACCACTGAAAACATAGTTATGTATATGATATTGCATTTCTGTCAACAGATCCTCCTAAATATTACACAATACACCTTTAAGGTTCATTATTTGTCAGCCTTTTTTTTTAAATTGTGTATTTATTGAACTTTTTCCCCCCAAACAAAACACTTTTATGGGACATTTACTTATAATATTAATAATGAAAAGTAAGTAAATAAATAAACATAAAAAAGTGAATTGAACGGAAAAAAAAGAAAGAAAGAAAAAAAAAAAACAAAGTTAAAATAAATACAAAAGTCCCTGACAGCACTTCAGTAAATACATCACATACCAGTACGTAATTTACATGGTTTAAACATTAATATAAATTAAAGATATTTCCTTCAAGCAAATATGTTTCAATAAGTGCCCACTTTTGTCGAAAGTCTGATTTCAACTGCAAATCTGCAGTCATTTTCTCAAATATATATAAATATATGTATATATCTGTTCCAGTCTCTGTGTCCATTCTGTCACAGTAGGTTCATCTAATTCACAGTGAATATCTTCCTAGCTGCCATTAATAATAAATGCTATACAAATTAGTGGGATTAACTAAACTGATCCGAGGGGAAACCATTAAGCAAAAAAAAAAAACCTAAAAACTGGGTGCATTGATGTATCTCATCCTAAACCTTTACTAATTTCCCTTTTAACCCTTTGCCAATACACTTGTACTTTGGGACATTGCCAGCATATGTGCACGTAGTCCTCCACAATCCCTCCCACATTGTGATAATGAAGAAGAACTGCCAAGCATTTACTGTATCTCTCCATCTCTATCACCTGATGAGCATCTCTGTCACTAGCAACGTTTCCATCCAAAGTTGCTAATTTAATTTATGCACAAAATTGGAATATCTTATAAAACATTTGCGAATTAATCAGTGTTTCAATCCCATGTGTCCAATAGAACAAAATCGTCACTTCCTAGGAAATTGCTACAAAATATCAGTAATAAAAATGGAAGTTGCTCTTTTTCCCTCCATCATAAACGAGTGTGTCTCAGAGCGTCAGAGAAACTCAATAAACGCTGTCATGTTCTCTAGTGTTCGGATGCTGGTGTTCGGGAACACACTCGTGTGTGTGTGTGAAACGCTTCTGGAGGGAATTAAACCAAATCATTCTGATCACACACTTCGAGTCCAGCGTTTCAGAAACACCAAACTAACATTTGAGATGCTGCGATTCTATTGGTCCGCTGGGTAGTCCAGTTATCCAAATATCATTATTTTATTTTTATTATATATTTATTTCCATTATAGTTCATGTACATGTCGTCTTATCGGATAAAAATATTTATCCGCCTCGATTGAGCGCACAAGCTTGTTATCCACATTTTTAGAAATTATGCACATCTCTGCATTTCCATTAAGCAGTTTTTTTTTGTGCAATATCCCACAATTTGCATGAAAATATGTTGATGGAAACAGCTGGTGTCTGTCGCCTTCGGCTTGCTTAGTTGTGGTTTAAAACACAATTAATATTCAGTAATATTATACATTTTACTGCACATACACCATCGACTGAGAACAAAACTCGCACTGAATCAGCTTAATAATGACACTACTTTACAGCTGAAAGTCAAATAGTTTACTAACGGATGAACTTTGCAACATTTACACTTATTTTGATGCTTTAAAACAATCTGTATTGTATAAAGCACTATATAAATAAAGTGACTTGACGAATCAGAAAAAGTCACTTACTGATGTCTTCAATAACAACTGTGTTGTCCATTGACACATACACAGCCAGAGTATTCCAGTCATCAAACAGCGCCAGTTTCCTGAACCAAACAGATATTGGCCATTAGTTCACCCCAATTTTTAATTTAATTTTTTAGCTTTTTGTAAACAGGGAAACATTAATAACAATCACAATATGTTGTACAATAAGTGTCAGAAACAAAGCCTCCCCCCTGTCCTCATTCATAGATGATATAAGTACAAGTCATACATATTGTACTCTAATAAACTAAATGAGTATGTGACTGACTGCATACATATATGAATATATATACATATGAGAAAAAAAAAAGAATGAATAAATTACTTGACAATGCGTACTAATAATATATACATATCAAACGTATACCCCTATATTTAAAGAAAACTATATATACCTAAATACACTACCGTTCAAAGGTTTGGGGTCAACACGTTTTGTTTTTTAAAGAAATTTATACTTTTCTTCAGAAAGGACGCATTAAATTGATCAAAAGTGACAGTAAAGACATTTATAATAATGCAAAATATTTCTTTTTTTAATTAAATGCTTTTCTCTTTCAAAGAATCCTGAAAAAAAAAAGAATCACGGTTTGCACAAAAATATGAAGCAGCACGACTGTTTTCAACTGTGATAATAATCATAAATGTTTCTGAACGAAAATGATGATGAAAATTCAGCTTTGATCACAGAAATAAATTACATTTTACAATATATTCACATAGAAAACAGCTGTTTTACATTGAAATAATATTTCACAATATTACTGGGTTTGTTTTGTATTTTTTAATCAAACAAATGCAGCCTTGGTGAGCAGAAGAGACTTCTTTTAAAAACATTAAAAATATTAATTAAACATTAAATATTAACATTAAAAATACCCCAAACTTTTGAACAGCAGTGTAATTATACATCTGTGTGCATTACATAAATTTACACACCCCATATACCCATACAAACACATTTATACTTAAGTTCACCCCAACTTTTGCACAAGAATTTTTATTATTATTTTTACACATTTTATTTATAGGCGCCTTTCACGGCACTCACGGACACCTTACAAAATCCATAAAAGCAATGACATTAAACAATAAAACCAGTGCAGCAACAAACATTAAATCACTAAAAGTCTGCCTAAACAGAGAAGTTTTAAGACGCGATTTAAAGACCGAAAGATTAGAACTGTTGCGAACTTTAACAGGAAGTAAGTTTACCAAAACTCGTGAACCAAAGGAAGTGAGTGCGTGGAAAGACGATTTTAAAGGAGCAGTATGTAGGATTGTGGCCAAAACTGGTACTCCAATCACTTTCAAATGACTGTAGAGCGGTGTATCCCCTCTCCCTCCTCCCTGACTCGAGGTTGCCAGATAGGCTGCAGGATACAGCAGGAACGTAGGCTGATACAGAAGCTTCCAATGGCAAGTGACGAGTCCTACACAGTAGGCTAAGTTTTTTTTCTGTTAATTATGTTTATGCTTCAAATGAGAGATGTTTTGCAAAGTAATTATATATCGCAAAAATTTACTAATGGCGATTAGCCAAATATAATAGTAAAGATGTACGCTCGTATGTGACAGTACATTGTTAGAAGAACAGTAGCTGTTAGTATACTAACGGTAGGTATCTGTCATTAACGTAAGTACAAGCACAAGCCTCGGTCACTGTGTGTAATCGATATCAAAGATAGCCTACAGCTATTCATTTAGCTGACACTATAAGTGAAAGCGACCAGCTGTATTTTTTTAACTTACTCTGCAGTACACGTCCATAACGCTAAAATATGTGATGTGAAAGATTACATGTCATTCTATTATTTTTGTCTGTAGAACTTGCATTATAAACAAGTAGGCTACAAAACGTTCCAAGTGGGACACATTATTCACATCATAGGCTACAATGTGCTTTTCATTGGTGTTATGGATGTTAGAAAAAGTTATTTTACCGTGGAATTGCGCCTATAGTGCTTCCAATTCGATGACCCACCTCCTCCATACGAGCTAACGTAACGTTACTGGTAGATAGGTGGAGGGTGACGCATCAGACCAAAACACAACATGACAACATCAACATCAGTTGAGGGCTGCAACTTCACTTTTTAAATGACAATATCCTGGCCGGACAACTGTTGTCAGTGATATAAGTATTTGAAATGAACATTTCTTAATGTCTAGTGACATCTCAGGGCCATTTTATGATTCATTTAAATACATTTCTTACATACAGCTCCTTTAAAATGCGGGAAGGAGTATGTATATGAAGATCTAGAAGATATGCAGGAGACACTTTGTTGAGTGCTTTGTATGTTAAATTTTAAAATTGGTTCAACTGGGAGCCAATGCAAATTTTCTAAAACAGGAGAAATATGTTCAGAAATGGAAGTTTTGGTAATGACTCGAGCTGCGACATTGTTAAATTAATACAAGTTTAGCTAACTATGACTTTGTATATGTACATTTCTGTAATACTTAGACAGTTTCCTCTGATAACAGATCACTGTAAATTGTACAAAACTGTAATTTATAAAGAGATTTGGAAGGAAGCCCATAAAACAAAGCATTACAATAGTTGATTGTGATGTTAGAAGCGTGTGCACAAGCGTAGCTGTACTCTTGAGCGACTTACTTTTAAAATCATGTTCAAATCAATTCACGTTTATTTGTACAGCGCTTTTCACAATAAACATCGTTTCAAAGCAGCTTTACAGAAAGTGCATGAGTCCATATTACAATTTACAGTGATCTGTTATAGGAGGAAACTGTCCAAGTATTTCAGAAATCTACATATACAAATCATAGTTAACTAAAAATGTATTAATTTAAACAATGTAATAAATTAATGGAGAAACAATGAGCTCATTGCAGTAATGAATACTTGTTTGTTAACAAATGATCATGACATTTAGAAAATATAGCATTTTAAATGGTGCTTTTTCCTTGGTCACTGCATGCTTTCATTTTATGGATTAAAGAGAGTGAGTGAATGATGACAAAATATCTGATTTATGGGAACTATTGTGGTATAGAGGTATTGTAGAGCTTAGTTCTCAAATCTCCAATATGAACTCCTCCGCCCCTTTCTCTAAAAATGGTGTCACGCACACGCACTAATAGACGTTTTTGTGTGCATGCAAGATCCCAAAGAATAAAGATGTCCATTTTGCACACAAAGCTCTCGACAGTCTTCAGAAGAACTGGAATAATAGAGCGCACAAATCATATTAAATACTTTTATGCAGCTTAATGGAGCTTGACAGTTATAATCACCATCCTCTCTCACCAAATAAATGAATAAATAAAGCTAGAAGAAATTGCAGGAAATTCTATTCACAGCATTTATTTAATAAAACTTTAAATAAATATTGTAGGGTATTTTTCTTGTTTTATTTATTTATTTATTTTTAAAGTTGATTATTTTGGTTTTATTTATTTATTTATTTTTAAAGTTGATTCGTTTTTGGTTGATTATTTTCCTCATATTCTCCATTGTTGCGGCTCCTCTCTTCACAGTCTGTCAGTAACGCTCTGTTTACTTCCTGTCTCTATGAAGCCCCTCCTTCTGAAAAGCACACTGTGCTCTGATTGGTCGGCTGGAGCAGTGTGTTGTGAATGGTCGAGCGCTTTGAGCGTATTTGGGAAGTGACTTTGTAATTTTCCAGAGCTTTTTCATTGTCAAACAGCAACATTACACACTTAATGTGTTTCACACACCCTGTGATGAAAATCAAGTCTTTAATGTTGTTTATATGTCTAAAAAACATATACTGTAAATTAAATTAAAACTGCAGTGAACCAAAGTCTCAAAAACACGGTTAGAAATCGCTGGTGTTTCTGACGTCACAAACTACCTTTTAACCAATCAGATCAACGTGTGATCGTCAACGAGTGGATCTCTGAGTGAGTGAGTGAGTGGAGGCGGGGCTCATTTGCATATTCATAGAACCTCGCATACTAATTGAGGCAAGGGTGTCGAGTTACATTCAAGATATTTTAAGGCATGAAGAATTTTTTCAACGTTTAAATGACATTTTGGTGATCAAAGATGAGTTTTAAGGAATAAAATTGACTACAGGAGGACTTTAAAAAACAGGTCCCTTTTTATACAGATCATTGGATTTGGGAGGGTGGAATGTGTAAAACCACTTTTTCAAAATAAAGGCAAATGTGTGTAACAACAAAATATTATTTTCAAGAATGTTTGGCATAGAATAAAAGACACTTGCTTGAGTACTTGCGCCACTGTGTTCGGTCCATACCACTCTCCCACAGACTTGCCCTCGCCGACACCCATCTGAGCTGCACACACACACACACACACACACAATACACAGACTTCAGTACCACTGCGCTGTAGAGCACACACACACACACACACACACACAAACTCACACATGTTTTTTTTTTGTGTTTTGTGAGGACATTCCATAGGCGTAATGGTTTTTATACTGGACAAACTGTATATTCTGCCCCATCCCTAAACCTACCCATCACAGGAGACATTCTGGATTTTTACATTTTTTATAAAACACTGCTTAGTATGTTTTTAAAGCCATTTGAAATATGAGGACTCATGAAATGTCCTCATAAATCACGTTCAAGTTGTAATACCAGTGTAATACCCATGTCATTATACACATTTGTGTCCTCACAAATCACAAAAACAAACACACACACACACACACACACACACACACACTATATCCTCACCCATCTGATGTATGGAGTAGCAGCTGTCCTTCTTGTCTAGAAAGCAGCTCAGGATTCGCTGATACTCTTTGGGCTGATGTTTCTCTGGATCCCACCGCCACTCTACAACAGTGAAGAGGAGCATTCATTACCCTTCATAACAGTATACTGGGAGCTATGGGTGTAACGATCCCGTCACGATAAAAAAAAATCAATAACACATTTGTAACCATAACCATGCTGATACTTGGCATCTTCATGTGATATTAATACTATGATATTGATACTCAATAACGTCAGATCGCACATCGTTAAAATGGCAATTACACTTGTGTCGCCTTTCGATGTTGGCCGCATATTTCAGGGAACAATGATTAATTATTTTGCATGCACTCTTCATTTCAACAGCTTTATTTTTCTAACATTTCTAAATAAAGCTCATAATTTCAACAAACGAAAAATCCAAACAAAGTTAACAAAGTGGTAAAAAAACTGAGTAACCACCATTCCCAAATCCAAACATTTGTTCTTTCATGTCATTTCCTCCTCCGCCCACACGCGGTGACATATACATTCCTAACCCGACTGTCACGGTGTGGGTTCATGTCTTGTTCCTGTCAGCACGGATCTCGCCTGATCTACACAGGCTAGACCGGGAGTTCGCTGGACAGATCGCGGCCTTGGCCCTGGAAAGCCTTGATCTGTTCCAGTATACGTGGGGGTTTGTTCCTCTTGCTGCCTCCTGCTCCCTGGATGACGAGGCAATTAAAGTCTGTTACCCGCTGGGGGCTAAGGAGGTCAACCCGAGGGAACTCCCCCATCTCTCCGGTCTGGGCTGGAGAGAGGCGCTCTCCAGATTTTTGGAGAGCTTCATCCCGTGTCACTCCAGGCCTTCACCGCTGGTCCCTGTTCCGGTGGTCCCAGTTCCGGTGGTCCCGAGTCCGGTGGTCCGGAGACGGAGGAGGAGGAGGAGAATGGCCTCCTCAACGACGTGTCTGGTGGCTCCTAAGCAAGAGACCGTCCAGCCAGAGATCCTCCAGCCAGAGCTTCACGTCAGCCACGTCCAGCCAGAGCTTCACGTCAGCCACGTCCAGCCAGAGCTTCACGTCAGCCACGTCCAGCCAGAGCTTCACGTCAGCCACGTCCAGCCAGAGCTTCACGTCAGCCACGTCCAGCCAGAGCTTCACGTCAGCCACGTCCAGCCAGAGCTTCACGTAAGCCACGTCCAGCCAGAGCTTCACGTCAGCCAGTCCAGCCAGAGCTTCACGTCAGCCACGTCCAGCCAGAGCTTCACGTCAGCCATATCCAGCCAGAGCCAGTCTTCGAGCAAGAGCCAGAGCCAGTCTTCGAGCAAGAGCCTGAGCCCGTCGCCTGTTCGCCAGAACCGGAGCCAATCACCTGCCCGCCAGAGACTGAACACGCCGCACTTGAGTCTGCTCTGGAAGACACAATGCTCATTGTGGTGTCCATGGCTGTTTTGTGTGTGTGGGCAGCATACACATCAGCGACAGCCCATGAACCCAGCACAGAGTTTCCTTCGCCACTGGTCCCGTCCAGCCCAGAGTTTCCTTCGCCACTGGTCCCGTCCAGCCCAGAGTTTCTTTCGCCGCTGGTCCCGTCCAGCCCGGAGTTTCCTTCGTCACTGGTCCCGTCCAGCCCAGATTTTCCTTCGCCGCTGGTCCCGTCCAGCCCAGAGTTTCCTTCGCCGCTGGTCCCGTCCAGCTCAGAGTTTCTGGAGCTCATACTCCGGTCTTAAGATGGCGCCAGTATGTTTGGCTCGCCGTCTGTCTCTGTCAATGCTGTGTGTGTTCGTGTTGTTCCTGTCAAGTGTTGTTCAAAGAGTTGATTCAATATTGATGTATGATCGCCAAACACTACTGGATATTAGTTTCTCGGCCAAAGATCTAGTGAAGTTTGATCATGGTGGATATAAAACTTTGCCCCCGTTCAGATCGGGAATACCGGCTTGCTTTTGCTGCCCTGAGACTCTACATCTCCGGCGTAGGCATAAACGCTACCGCCGCCGAGGAAAACGCAGCGGTCAACTGGTGAGGCTGAAAGCCTGCTCAGCGCGGTCTTCTGCTTCCTGGGCTGAGTACCGAGCGGTACCTCGACTCCTCATTTCTTGGCGATTGCTGGACCCTGTCGACGCTTGGTTGGTACCTATTGTCGGCCAGGATGAGGTGTTCCAGAGGTCTCCTTGCCCTCGCTGGCGCGGGGTAAACCGGCTGAACCTGAGGCCACTGTGTCGGGTTCCTCAGAAAATCAGCGCTGCAGACCCGCCGGTCTCTGTCAGGATTGGACTCGTAAACGCTAGATCGCTAGCTAATAAAACTTTTATCCTTCAGGATTTCTTCACGTCCCGGGGACTGGATTTTCTCTGTGTGACTGAGACATGGCTGAGTGTTGGTGGTTCCAGTGTCTTTTCTGAACTTTTACCGCATGACTGTTGCTGTTTGAACTCCCTGCGAACGTCAGGTAGAGGAGGAGGAATAGCTAGCGTTTACAAGAATGTCTATAAATGTAAGCAGATGTTGCCATTATCCAAGTTCTCCAGCTTTGAATTGAGTTTATTTGAGCTCGGTCGTTCTCACACAGTGTTGTGTGCAGTAGTCTTTCGGCCTCCAAAATACAATAAGGTCTTTGTAAATGATTTTTCTGTGTTTTTGGCTGAAATTATGCCTAAATATGATCGTGTCCTTATTGTTGGGGATTTTAATGTTCATGTGTGTTGTCCTGAAAACCCACTGGCAAAAGACTTTTTACACCTTATTTACTCTTTTAATCTTGTGCAGTCTGTGTCTGGCCCCACGCATGAGCGCGGACACACACTTGATATTGTCCTATCCTATGGATTGCCTATTAATAATTTAGAGACCTGTGACGGTGTGTTTTCCGACCACATACCAGTATTATTTGAGATTGTTCTTGCCTGTAAAACAGATAAACTGAGCACTACTGCACGGCGTTGCCGTATTATTAACCCCTCCACTGCTGTTCAGTTCTCCTCCATTTTCAGTCAGCACTGTGACATACCTGAGGCTTTATATAATGATTCAGAGGAGATTAGCGCATGGTTTAACTCCATTTGCCAAACTGCTATAGACTCTGTGGCTCCATTGAAAACTAGGCAATCTAAAACTCCTTTCTGTCAAAAATCCTTGAAAAGATAGTTTGCAGTCAATTAATGGCTTTTTTGGATGAGCACAATATTCCTGAAGTTTTCCAATCTGGTTTCAAAATCCTACATAGCACAGAATCGGCTCTTCTAAAAGTTTTTAATGATATTCTTTTAGCTACTGACTCTGGGGATTGTGTTATTCTTGTGCTTCTTGATCTGACAGCCGCTTTCGACACAGTGGACCATGAATCTCGTTTGGAGCAGTGGGTGGGCATCAAGGCCATTGTACTGAAATGGTTCAGGTCCTACTTGGAAGGTAGAACTTTCTGTGTCAGCTGTGGAGATTATGTGTCCTCCTCTGCACCTCTGTCTTGTGGGGTTCCACAGGGCTCAATTTTAGGCCCTCTTCTCTTCTCTCTTTATTTGCTCCTGCTTGGTTCCATACTTAGGAAGCATGGTATGTCTTTCCACTGTTATGCAGACGATAGTCAGATCTATGTGCCCCTAAAAAAGAATGAAACTGTTGGTCCATTACTTAAATGTCTTGATGATATAAAGGCCTGGATGGCTCTTAACTTTTTAAGTTTTAACAAAAGTAAGACAGAAGTGATGTTTTTTGGCACCTCTGGAACCCCCTGTGTCGATCTGGGTTCCTTGAGTCAATATATTAAGCCAACAGTCACTAACCTAGGGGTTAAAATTGACCCTGACCTTAAGCTGGACAGACAGATACGGTCAGTGGTTAAAACAAGTTTTTTTTCAATTGAGGCAATTGGCCAAAATAAAGCCATTTCTTTCAAAGCGGCATTTTGAGACAGTAATCCAGGTCTTTTTTACCACTCGGTTGGATTACTGTAATACACTCCATGTGGGGGTCAGTGGGTCCTCTATTGCTCGTCTCCAGATGGTGCAAAACGCTGCTGCACGTCTTTTAACTGGAACACGTCAATACGAGCACATTTCCCCTATTTTATCCTCACTCCATTGGCTGCCTATATATCAAAGGATCAATTTTAAGATTCTTTTATTTGTGTTTAAGGGTCTAAATGGTCTTGCCCCACCTTACATCTCTGAGCTGCTACACCCCTATAGGCCCACCCGTTCTCTCAGGTCAGCTGACCAACTGCTCCTAAGTGTGCCTAAAACAAAGCGCAAGCTAAAAGGTGACCGTGCTTTTGCTGTAGCAGGTCCGAAATTGTGGAACGATCTACCTTTGAACATTAGACAGGCATCATCATTGTCTGTTTTTAAGTCTCTTCTTAAAAACTATCTTTATTCTTTGGCCTTTGGTAATTGAAATTGATAATCCAGGTTTGGTTATATTGATTTTATTGGTTCATTGTATGGCTGTGTATTTGTTTTATTTGTTTTATGGCTTTTTATGTATTCATGTATTGTTTTTACTGTACAGCACTTTGTGTCCATTTTGGATTTTAAAGTGCTTTATAAATAAATTTTGATTTGATTTGATTCCTTCGCCGCTGGTCCCGTCCAGCCCAGAGTTTCCTTCGCTGCTGGTCCCGTCCAGCCCAGAGTTTCCGTCACCACTGGTCCTGCCTAGCACAAAGCCCTCTTCCCTGCTGATCATACCCAGCCCAGAGCCCGTTGATCCTGCGCCAGAGCCCGCTGATCCAGAGACTGTCCTCGTCACTTCTGCCAATCTAGAGACTGTCCACGTCACTTCTGCCCAGTCAGAGACTGTTCACGTCACTTCTGCTGATCCAGAGAAGGTTCATGTCACGTCTGCCCAGTCAGAGCCTGTTCACGTCACGTCTGCCATGTCAGAGACTGTTCACATCACTTCTGCTGATCCAGAGACGGTTCACGTCACGTCTGCCCAGTCAGAGCCTGTTCACGTCACGTCTGCCATGTCAGAGACTGTTCACGTCACTTCCTCCGAGACAGTGTCTACGGACAAAATGGCCGAGCCAGAGACCATTCACGTCACTTCCTCCGAGCCAGTGTCTACGGACAAGATGGCCTATTCAGAGACTGTTCACATCACTTCCTCCGAGCCACTGTCTATGGACAAGATGGCCTATTCAGAGACTGTTCCCGAGCCAGTGAGTGTGCTGTCTGTTCCCGAGCCAGTGAGTGTGCTGTCTGTTCCCGAGCCAGTGAGTGTGCTGTCTGTTCCCGAGCTAGTGAGTGTGTTGTCTGTTCCCGAGCCAGTGTGTGTGTTGTCTGTTCCCGAGCCAGTGTGTGTGTTGTCTGTTCCCGAGCCAGTGTGTGTGTTGTCTGTTCCCGAGCCTGTGTCTGCTGTTCCTGAATCGGTGTCTGCTGTTCCTGAGCCGGTGTCTGCTGCTCCTGAGCCGGTGTCTGCTGCTCCTGAGCCGGGGTCTACTGTTCCTGAGCCGGGTTCGCCCGAAGGGCCTTCTCCGCCGTGACCGCCCAAAGGGTCTTCTCCGCCGTGGCCGCCCGAAGGGTCTTCACCGCCATGGCCACCCGAGGTGTCTTCACCACCGTGGCCGCCCGAGGGGTCTTCACCGCCATGACCGCCCGAAGGGTCTTCACCGCCCTGGCCACCCGAGGGGTCATCTCCGCTCTGGCCGTCCGAGGGGTAGTCTCCGCCCTGGTCGCCCCATGGACTGTCACCGCCCTGGCCGCCTGCGCGTCCTGCTCCGCCCACGTTCCATGGCCCATACCCGCCGTTGCAAGGCCCTGGTCCTGTTCCCTGCGCGGACCTGGCCCTCCATCCCTCCCCCAAGACCGCCTCCACTTCACCACCCTGCTGAACTTTTTTTTTGTTTTTGTTTTTTACGAGCGTCGGGAGCCGCCCATAGGGGGAGGGCTATGTCACGGTGTGGGTTCATGTCTTGTTCCTGTCTGTCCTGTGTTTCCCTTGTCTTGTGTGAACTTTAGTTATTTCCTGTGCTGTGTCATGTTTTGTAGTCCTTTGTAGTTTTCTAGTTTATAAGTATCCCCAGGTGTTTCTGATAAACCACGCCCTCTTGTTATCTTGTTTAGCTCGTTTACCCCTGTATTTAAGCCCTGTGTTTCAGCCCTGTCTTTGTGAGTTGTTAATGTTGTAATGGTTGCTGTTTCTGTGTTCCTGTTCTGAGTTTCTTTTGTTTGTTTTATTAATAAATGTGCTTGCAATTGGATTCACTGCTCGCTTCATTCTTCCCGCATCGCTACACCGAAAGGTGCATGATAATTAACTAAATAAATACAGAAATACAAATATAATATACTAATACTAAATATATTAGTATATATATTAATATTAATATACTAAATATACACATATTAAATAATAATAATAATAAACAAATACATAAATGATAATAAATAAACTCCAATACAACACTTATTATAGACAAACGGCTACAACAACACTATTATTGTAACCCGTTTCCTGTTTCTGCACCATCTGTGAGGCGTTTGTTTACCTCGTCCGAGGTGTCTGCAGACCAGCGCCTGCGCCAGGATCATCTGTCCACAGCGGAGCATGCACCCCCACCCCGCATCCGACGACGGGCCTGTTCCTCCTGCGGGGCAAACACACGGGCTACGGTTATTTATACATTTACATTTATTCATTTCGCAGATGCTTTTTTCCAAAACAACTTACAAATGAGAACAATAGAAGCAATGAAACTAACAATAGAACGACAATATACAAGTGCTATGACCCATCTCAGTTTAATCTAACCCAGTACTTTTCATTTATTTTTTTATCCACATTATTCCTGACGAGTTTACTGCTTTTGAATTATGGGCGGCACTTCCGGTTTGGGGAACTTCCATTCAAAAAGACTGAAAAGAATAATTTTAAATCATAAGGTTGCCTTCCAAATAAAGCTGATCCATCAATTTCATTTTTTTTTTCATGTTTTATTTAAGAATAACATGAGAATAACGTAACACTTGGTATTTTAACGTGACATGTTATAATAAGAACATCTATGGCAAGAGCTCTTTTCAGTCTCTGCTTTCTTTTCCTCATGATTATTTTCTTTTTTTCTTTTGCAATCCGCTGTAAAAGTATGAAAAAGATCTGTGGTCTGTTCTCAACGGGCTAATTTATGATATATGCCATTAATAATTCACTGGAATGCACCTAAAATCTCTCGTTTTTTCTCCCCAAAACGTCACATCTCTTTCCAGGTTTGTTTTCACAGGTACATACACTTTATTATCTGTCAAAATGACTGAAATCACTTTGAAATAGTATCACGCAATGCTGAAGTAGCTAAATAAAAAAAATATTAAGGCAAGGTTTGTTACATAATACAGATTACCACAGTGATATTTAATCGTCCGATTTTGCTGTTGAAAGATTCACGCTTCTGGGGTTCTTCATGGTCTGTTGAAAGTATTGTTGGTGCTTTTACACTTTTGAATGTCCTTTTAATGATCAATGGTTAAAGGGTGAGTAGAATAATGTAATGTCATTGTACACAGTTTAAAAAATATATATTATTGTGTCCATAGAGCTAGTCTTTCACTGATTGTTTACAGCTTAACGGAAGTTACACCCATAATTTGCGCAAAGCATCATGGGTGCAGGAATAATGTGGATAAATAAACAAAAAAAAAAAGAATAGAAGAGAAAGTGTTAGTACAGCCGCAATTTAAGTCGTTTTGGATAAAAGCGTCTGCCAAATGCATAAATGTAAATGTAAAATACATTGTCAAAAAAAAACCTGATTATTAAAGGCGAGTGAGTAAAAAACAGACCCGGAAACACTTTTCTGCACACGAACGCACTGAGCGTCCTGTAATCAGCAAGTCCTGGTTTGAATCAGATCCACTTTAGACTAGTGTCCTTAACACTTACCTATAGGAGAAAACTTCTTCCTGTATGTGAACCACAGTCGCGATCGCACATCCGAGAGCAGCTCTGATTTCTCTGGAAGAGATACAATGATGTCAGTTTTAGCTCAAGGATTTAAGTAACACTAGTTTACAGTGTCTTTGTTATATGTTTATTCGTTGCCCGATATATAATTATTATCGGCCAATTTGTTTTTCTGTTTTCCTGATAAGTGACTTCTATTTTTGACACTGCTGAGAATCCGGCGCTTTTTTTTATTTGAGAATATTTTTCTTTTTCTTTTTGCCACCATATCGGTATCGGCCGATATATGTAATTTTGAATTTTATCGTTATCGGCCCGATAAAAAAATTCGGCTGATATAATAAAGCCGATAAATAATGTATTATTTCCTTCAGCGGAGACACTTCAGATGTGCACTGTTAAACATGATGGTTTTGAATTGCTTGAAATATGATTGCAATCACTTCAAAAAAGGAAAATACAGTAAAGTGCAACATGCACAGCACAAGTCTGACATTTAAGCGGCATCAAATTATAATGAGAACATTATAATTGTGTGTTTTGGAAATGGCTTTTAATGGTGAGACTTTTGTTTTGTAATCAGGCTCTCAGAAATGATATAAAAATTTAGATTTAGATTTATCGGCCAATATATCGGTTATCTGCTTTCAAACATAAATAATTATCGGTTATCGTATCGGCCAAAATGTTCCTATAATCGGTGCATCTCTAATTCTTTCCCAGCGCACACAGACTTGCCAGATCAACGAGGGCCCTGCTGGTCACAGTGTTTACTCCCTTTTTGTTAAAGAGCTATTATGTAGGAATTTTCATGTATTAATCGCTTTTTTATTGCCAATGTGTGGACAGCTTGTAACCAAATGAAATAAAAGAGACCTTCCACGACTTCCTAGGTTGTCTATGAAAGCCTGTAGACTGATATTTACGTGAAGGACTGGGAGAATCATAAGGATGTGACGTTTGCTCACGCTCTATTCCGTTCACATGAAATTAATGCAAATACAACGTTCAGGATAATGGTGAAAGAGCCATTCTGTATATATATATATATATATATATGTATGTCAGGGTTCTGTCACTTCTGTCTAGTCTATTTCTTGGTTTTGGTGGCTTCTGAGTGTTCATGTTTCGTTTTGTGTGAGCACATGGCTGGTGATTTGTTTTACTGGCCATGTGCTTGTTGCTTTAGTCATGTTTGGTGTGAGCATATGGCTCTTCATGTATGTTTCCTTGTGCCATGTGCTCTCCTGTCGATTGTCTAGCCCCTCACATCTTGTTCCCTAATTATTGATTCATTTGCCCACCTGTCCTCCCTCGTTGCCTGCCTTATTTGCTCCCTATTTATTCTCCTTGTGTGTTCAGTCCTGTGCTGGTTCGTCGTCGTATGTACACTGTGTTTTCCTGCTGTGTGCTTCTTTCAAGTCTAGTCTAGTCAAGTTGTTCAAGTCTGTCTTGTTTTCCCCCTCTGGGAAGTTTTTGTTTGTATTTTGTTTTATTTTATTATTATTAAAAACCCATTGTCATTCACTTGAGTCCTCGTTACTTTCATCACACCCAATCCCTGACAATATATATATATATATCACCATGCTCAGCATCGGCCATCAAAATAACAAGAGTTGTTTACAAGTATTTACTATAGTAATAACAGTAAATTATGAATAATTACAAGCAACTAAACCTCAAGGTTAGCAGTGCAAACTGTACAGTTGTGCAAGCTGTGCAAACCTTAAGGTTAGCATGTTGTTAATTAATATTAAACAGTACATACTTGTATAATTACATTGTAATAAGGACACCTTAAGTGTAACCAAAATGTAATATCTTAATTAGTGGTAAACTAATACGGCTTTTGAGATCAGAGCAGAGTAGTTGATATAATGCAAACTCGAATTCAGTAATAGTGATGAAATATACAACTGATTTTGCATTATGAACTTGTGGCATGTCTTACTTGTTTTAACATTGTAACATTCTCCCAGGATCCACACTGGCTCGTCTGCATCGGGAAGCTCTTCTAGATACTCGGAAAACTGATTCTCATACTTGGCTAGAACTAGAAAGATTAGAGTTGCGACACTGTCAACATGCTTTGCTGGCACTTTCTGTCACCCTGAAATCCTGATGAAGCAATGGTAATACCATAATAATTACATGTTCATGAACTTTCTATTTACTGGGTACTCCGAGACTTATAAATAATACCATGGTACATATCTTCAAAACATGGTATATGTCCACAGACATGGTATTACCACGGGGATTTGTTGATGTCAATGCCAACGACGCATAGAGTAATAACTGTGAACAACAACAACAGGGACTCGTGGAATAAACAAACTCTATCTGTCTGCATTTATAAGTCAGAGATTCACAGGCCACTGTAGAACAATGAGAAAACTTGAAACTCAGTTACGAAATTTGCTCTGGAAGAATCCCTAGCAGATGTTATTAGACTTTTGTCGACGCATTTATAACTTAAGACGTCAACTGAACATTGTCGGTGAAATTAAATTATACTTTACAGACCAATTTCGTATTTATTTTAAACATAAATTCCCTACCTGCCTCCATCCTCGGCCGTCATCGGATACAAATACATCGCGGTGCACTGTGGGTAATGTAGTCGAAGTCTGAGTCGTTCCAATAGTTGACGGCGCAATAAAAACTACAATGACCAGATTTTGAGGCTGAGACGCGGAAGTCGAATACTAGTAATCATAACAAATACTGGGGCTTGTAGTTTATGGATCTTCCATCTTTTTACGTCATTTCATTTCTATTTTCCAACAACAGAGGCCGGGAAGCAGCGGAATATACCTTCGATATATCAATCTAAGGTATTGATTAATCTTCTTTAGTGTTGTAAAGGAAGTTGGTATTGTTGGTAACAGTCGCGCTTTTTGTTTGTTTTGATTTATTAGCAGACTAGTTTGACAAAGCTATTCCGCTAGCTTTTAATCAGTCGTTTGTTTTCATTATTGAAACACTGCAATTTAATCTAAGTACATTTCCCGACATTAAATAACCTTTAATTAATATACTTTTACAATTTATGAAGCTTTAACCTATTATGTGGTTGTTGCGTACAGCATCCATCATAAATACTTGCTAAACAGAGATTTAAGGTTCAGTTGTGTACTTTAGGTAATCATTTTTGAGCACCTTTAACAATGTGCAGTTCATTCGTGGCCTTGTGGTGTGACAAAATAATGATGAAATTATACTGTATGTAAAAATACAAATTTTCCATTAATATGACTGAGGTCTTTACACAGCATCCAACTTTTAACTAATTTGATTCATAAGCTTGAGATTAGAATCTCATCTTGATTTAACATTGAACATTGAAGATCAACATATGATCTAAATATCAGGTACAGTACATGTTAATTTTTCTCAAGGAAACAAATCTCTCTTAACTAATGCTGTATAAATGCAGGGAATTTGTCAGCTGGTATGTGTTTGGGGTCAGTATGATCCATTTTAACTTTCCTTAGTTAGAAAACATGGTTCCCTTTATCTCAGTTCCATAAGATTTTGTGATTTTTCCCCCATTATCTATCTAAACACACACACAAAAAAACTAGACTTGATTTGGTTGTTCTTAAGGTATGAAAAACAAATTTTGTTTTTGTTTTTGTTTTTTCATTTGTCAACAATTAAAAAAAATCTATAACTCCAGCATAAATCATTTGTATTATTAAAAAGTATATTTTTATACAATCGCTCTAGAAATGTTTTGGATCATATACTGACCCCAAACACTGTGTAAACAGGAAATGAACACAATATGAGGGTTAAAGGTTAAAATTAACAACTCATTTTTACACTATGAATATAATTTGGTTATTATACAATGTTATAATATTTTTAAATGATATAAGAGTAAAAAAATGCTCCTGTCTAGAATTAATTTTCTAACTAGAAAATGGATGCGTGGCTTGAGAACAGTGCTTAGTTTGAGAGTTAGCAGCCCTGGTCCTAATAACAGCAGAAACATTATAAAGAAATTTTGATGAAATATAACATTATGATGTGTCAGGCTGTTTCAAAATGGGCTTTTATTTCCAAAGCTCAGACACCAGGTGTAAGATGTCGTACGTGTTCGTCAGCGACTCGCTCCAGGCCACGGTGCCGCTGCTGCAGGCCTGTGTGGACGGGGATCTGGCTCTCAGCAAGCGGCTCCTGGAGTCCGGGTTCGACCCGAACACGCGGGACTGCCGGGGCCGGACCGGGCTTCACCTCGCCGCGGCCCGGGGGAACGTGGAGATCTGCTGTTTACTGCACAAGTTCGGCGCGGATCTGCTGGCCACCGACTCGCAGGGCAACACGGCTCTGCACATGTGTGGGCATGTGGACACCATCCAGTTCCTCGTGTCCAACGGCCTCAAGATTGACATCTGGTCAGTGGCTTTTCATCCTTCGTTCTGAATCACCATATTCAGATACCATTGCATTTACATGCTGGTTCAAAGTACACTACTAGTCTAAAAGTTGCACACTTTTTCACATTAGTAATGTCATCAAAAGCTAACATGTTCAATATTAAGTGGTGAAAATCAAGCTTAATCAATTAATTAATCAAATGTATTTAATAATCAACACTCTGATTTCCACAAATATTTCAATTGCACATAATATAGTTTTATATCAACTTTTTTTTGACAAAATTATGTTGTTATTGAAATATAAATATTTAAATGGTGGCTGTAATAACTTTTCATGACAGATTTATTCAAACGTACATTAAATGATGAAGTGGGGATGCACGATGTATCGGCCGATAAATGATCATCTTTAATGTTAATAATTCTTGAATGACCATATTCAGATATCATTGCATTTACATGCTGTTCCAAGGTACACTACCAATTATGTTGAATATCTGTCAGCTATTAAATTTAACTACACAATTAGATAATACCAGTTTAGCTCAACCAATCACCAAGCAATGCTTCATGTTGTTCAGTCTGTGATGTAAAAAGATGCATTAGCAATTAAAGAAAAAACATGATCAGCTCAAAGTGTCCCAATCATTTTTGATCAAATTTTTTTTTATAAATGTTACTGGTAGTCACTGTATGAAGAATTTTTGGGTATAATATGTCACAGTTGACTTTATTTTGCTCTCCTCACTTACATAAGTGAACTATAGTGTCCTGCACACACTAGTAAAAAAATATTTTAAATTATATCTGGTGTCTGACAGTATATATGCAGGGTTCCTCAAATCCGGCTCGGCAGAGTTGAGCTCAAAGACAGATCAAACTCACCTACACCTGTAATTGAATGTAATAACTCTAGTAACTCTGAAGTCCATGCTCAGGTGTTTTTGATTAGGGTTGCAGGGCATCGGGTCGGTTTCGAGGAAACCTGACATGTAATTCTTTATACACCGGTTAGTTCCAGTGTTGTGCACAACGCAAGCATTGATGTGGTGTTTATATCCGAACAGTAATCACAACGGAGCGACTCCACTGGTTCTGGCCAAGAGACGCGGCGTGAACAAGGACTCGCTGCACCTGCTGGAGGGCCTGGAGGAGCAGGAGGTGAAGGGCTTCAACCGCAGCTCACACGCCAGCCTGGAGAAGATGCACATGGCGGACAGTGAGAGGTGAGGCCGCAACCATCAGGCCGTGTGTTTTTAGCCAGCTGAAAACGCTAGGCGCTCTGCTGAAAACTCCTAGCTATGGGCGCTTGAGAGCGTTTTGGCAGCGCAGCATTTTTTATTTTTTTTCAGTTCAGAAACTTTGCTTGTTATGATACGGAATATCCGCGAAAGTGTTACTAGTGTCTCATTTCACACATATTTTGTTTCTTTTTTTGATTCTATATTAAAATGTCGATACAATGTAACGTATTTTCTCTGGCTCTTGTTTTAAATTATTTTGTTTCGTTATTATGCTTGTTGTTGTCGTCTGTTGACGTCGAACAAGCAGAATGTGGCTGTTGGTCGGTGTGGTATTAGCCCCGCCCCTCCTCCACTGTGATTGGACGGTTGGGTAAAGAGTGACAGTGATGAGCGCCGCGTTTTACCCAAAGTTGAACATTCTTCAACTCTCGGCGACCAGTAAAAAACGCCGAACGCTCAGCGCCTTGTTATTTTTAAACACCATGATCGTAATGTAGCGTTTTTTTCATGCTGAAAACAATTGAAACAATACGCCAGCCGCGTGAAAAAACTTTTTGGGGGACACACAGCCTTACAACCAGAACTCATTGATCCCCACGTGTCTTCACTGTGGCTACGTTTACATGCAATCAAATCATCCGTTAGTTACGGATTGACGGCTCAATCGGACTGAAAAGCCTTCATGTAAACACCTTAAAAGGGGTGGTTGATTATGATTTCACTTTTTTAATTTTAGTTAGTGTGAAATGTCTCTGTTTGAGCATAAACAACATCTGCAAAGTTACGACACTCAAAGTTCAGAGCAAAAGGAGATATTTTCTTTTACAGAAATCGCTTTTTAAGGACTACAACAAACGGCTGATAGGGACTACACGACATTCCTCCCGGGTTAGTGACATCACTAACCCTAAAATTTACATAAACCCCGCCCCCCGAACGAGATTTATAGATTATCATGACTAGAGATGCGAATTGAAAACCGGTACCACTCGAGAATCGGTTCTAAGTTTTATGAACCATCGATATTGTATGCCCTCGGCGTTAACGAGTCCTCCTGCTCCGAGTCCCAGGCATATATACAGACCGTGAACTCACAGCTGTCCCTTTTGTCCTTTATCAGACACCATAGATCCTACGCATCTGTGTGTCATGACGTCAAAGTGATTTGAGCAAAGGAGAGAGTCATGGAGAGGAAGAGACGATCTAACCCTGTGTTCTATTATTGTCAAAGAACCGACTCGGCCCTCGGATATGACGTCACTTCTACACTTCAAGCGTTCTGGTATGTTTTGCACGTCCGAGTCGGAGAAAAAACATGGACGCCACCCGGGAAAGCTGTTGCTATGGTAGCACTGGCCGAGTACCAGGCGCTTATCAAAACGCAGCCATTTGAACTTCTAAAATTTTCACTTTATTTCATGTTTTAGTTTATCTTCTGTTAGCAACGCTAGCCACGTTAGTAACACCCGTTTGAAACAAGGCTTCATTCAATACTGCGCTCACAACAAGACCGGTTCCCATACCCACAGGCAGTGATACGGACGCAGTAAGGTATTGCAGTAATACCAGTGATTAAAATCGTCATTTAAACAACCAAAGCGGTCCAAAAACAATGAAAACAATTCATACAAGTCACACAGGGCGCAGCCATCTTGGATTCCGTATCGGATTCTTGCTCGGTGTCCTCACGGTTGTCCGACGTCCGAGCTGGGAAATACGAGGAAAGGGGGCGTGTTGGCGCGTGTTGCTAGGCAACGTCTGTCTTCCTAGTCGGAACTCCGACACGGATAAATAATAAAACGCACCATAAAGCTTGACCAAACGAGATGAAAATGATGGCGTTTGCAATAACTGCAAGGTTGTTATTTCGTGTAAGGGTGCAAATACAAACAACATGCTTACTGCATCTGACCAATCGCATTATATCAACTGAACTTTCCCTATCGTACTAAAAGTGTGACAAACCGTAGACCCCCGATGTCCACATATCTGGATCACTATCAGCACCTCTTTGGAAATGTCAAATGGTTCTTGGGGTAGAAAGAGGGGGTTTAAAACAGTGAAAGCAAATTAAAATATCTTACAACTCATTCCTGGCTGTTGTGTGTGTGTGTGTGTGTGTGTGTGTGTGTGTGTGTGTGTGTGTGTGTGTGTGTGTGTGTGTGTGTGTGTGTGTGTGTGTGTGTGTTGCAGTGCCATGGAGAGCCACTCTCTGCTGAACCCGCACCTGCACTACAGCGACGGCGTGTTGTCCAGCTTCCGCACCACATGGCAGGAGTTCGTGGAGGATCTGGGCTTCTGGCGCGTGCTTCTTCTGCTGCTCGTCATCGCCCTGCTCTCGCTCGGCATCGCGTATTACGTCAGCGGAGTCTTACCCTTCGCATCCAACCAGCTGGAGCTCGTGCACTGAAAGCCCAGCACAACAAATCTCTCATGAGCTGAGTGTGTAGAACCACGCTTCAAACTGCAACCATACATTCTCTCTGTGGCTGATTTTGTGTGTGTGTGTGTGTGTGTGTGTGTGTGTTAATGTAAATAGACCTTTTCATGTGCTAATTGTTTTTAAATTTCCTGTGTGTTTCTGTTTGGAAACCCTTTAGCCCTTTTAATTAACCATGATTTTACTGGAGCTTGTGCATTGAGGCGCATCAAAGCTCATTAAAACATTGATTCTTAAAGTCCTCCTGCGGTGAAAATCCAGCTTTTAATGTTGTTTATATGTCTCTGTGGTGTTTTTAATATGCTATAAGACAAACCATGTGTAAATGCATAAGTCGACAGCATTGCTGAGTATTTTCTCCTTAAAACTGCAGTGAACCAAAGACAGTCTCAAAAACACGGTTTGAAATCGCTGGTGTTTCTGACGTCACAAACTACCTTGTAACCAATCAGATCAACGTGTGATCGTCAACGAGTGGATCTCTGAGTGAGTGAGTGGAGGCGGGGCTCATTTGAATATTCATAGAACCATACTAAATGAGGGCATATAGTTACATTCAAGCTATTTTAAGACATTTTCAAGGAAAAAACATTTGAATATGTCATTTGGTGATCAAAGATGACTTTTAAGGGAGGAAATTATTGAGTACAGGGAATCTGTAGCTGATGATTGTTCCTACAGGAGCTGATTGTGTTTAACCACTCTTTAAACTGCAACCATACATTCTCCCTGTGGCTGATTGTTTTTTTGGTGTATATTAATGTAAATAGACCTTTCATGTGCTTAAAGAAAATGTTATTTCTTGTGTGTCTGGAAACCCATATGAAAATGAACCATGATTTTAGAAGAAATAAAACTAAGCAAGTCTTAAAAAGTCAAAAACTGGTCAAAAATGTCCTTAAAATGGTTCAAATCAGAGCAGAAAGTCTTAAATTCATAAACTCATGGCAATAAATATTGCATGCATTGCAAAAAATATATATATCTTCCTCAGTATTTTTGTCCTGTTTTCCAATACAAATATTTAAACAAGTTTAAATCATAATACATTAACTTGAGATGTAAATATAAAATGAAGTCTTAAAAAAAGTAATAGAATTAAGTGAGTTTATGCTTAAACAAATATCTGAACAAAATAAAACAATAACAAATTCTAAAACACTTCTAAATTAAGCTGATTTTTATGATCCTATTGGCATATATTTGTTTTTGTTTAAGTCATAAAGTAAGAAAGCTAGACTTCATATTTAATGGAAATTGATTTTATGTCTCAAGTGTATCCTCATTTAGGAATCTTTATGTATTTGCACTTGAAAAGAGAAGTACTAAGGAAAAACATCACTTTTTTTGCAGTTTGATCAGAAGGTACTGTTAAAGATATATCCATATTGTTGTTTCTGAGCAAAATGATTCAAGCTTCGTCTTTATTTATTTGTGTAAATGAAATAAAAAGTAACGGATATCAAACTCTGAAGTGTTTCTCCTTTAACATTTACACTTGGAGAACATGTTGATTATTGTGTTCCCTTCAATTTATTTCTTACATTTTTGTTACTTGGTCTCAAAAAGGTCTTACATTTACCTTAATAAAATCTATACAGAAACCCTGAAACTAAAACAAAACATAGTAACCACTAAATAACCATTATTTTTTGTTGTGTATTCTGCACATGTATGTTATTGAGTGTGTGACAGCCTCAGCATTTAATTTAAATCATTGGATTTGCACATTAAAGTGTAATGGTGTTTTATATCGGGTTTAACCTTTAGTTTTGTTTTTTTTACAAATCAGGTAGAGAACATAGCATAACTTCAAAAAAAGTGCAATACAAGATGTGTGACATTAATTGGTAACAGGGGATCCGAAATGTATATCATAATATTTTAAAACATTCTGATGACTTTCTGTTTTTTAACAATTTCAGAAATGAGAATAAAACAATAAAATTTCAATAAACACTTTAAACATTGGGGGTGAATTTTAGCATTTCTGTTTATGTATATCAAATTATGCCAGCAATATAAATAAATTAACAATGTATTCAAGATCTTTGTAACACTGTATTCATAATACACAATAATGTCCTTTAATGTAAAATAGTAACTAAATTAGACATAAATCTAGAGTTGTTTAACCTCAACAATGGTGTACGTGGTTCATTACGCGGTAGCTTGCATACAAATAAACAGACAAAATGTACAAACCCAACATTGCCTTACATAACAATGTTAATTACATAAATAGGTTTGTTTATTCATAATAATGACGTGAAATGTAAATAACCGCGCCGCCGGTGGGTGGAGCCAGGGCGCGTGACGTCACCGTGTTTGGTCACGTTCGCCAACCAACCGTCTGTGACCGAGCGAGTGCCAGTCAGTCAGTAAACCAGCCTTTCCTTTTCTTTTCACCTCATTAAACTATGGTCTGACGAGGAAACCATGAATCTACGAGGCGTTTTTCAAGATTTCAACCCTAGGTAAGATTTGTGTGTGACTGGTGTACAATGAAACAGTTTGAAAACGCTTGTTAGCATAGCTGCTAATGTTCACCGCGCAGGCCTGTTTTGGTTTCTCTTAGCGTTGTTTAGCAGCCTCACAGTGATGGAAAGTGCTTTATCATTCAACACCTGATCATAAGTTGTTTAAAGCTCCTATCGTGTCGTGTTTCTCCCTCAGTCAGTCAGACTCAGGCCCGTGTGGAGATCTTGACAGAAGTCTGACAGATCCGTGTGTTGTTGTTCTCCTCTCCCTGCAGTAAGTTCCTGATCTACGCCTGTCTGCTGCTCTTCTCAGTGCTGTTGTCCCTGAGGTTGGATGGCATCATCCAGTGGAGTTACTGGGCCGTGTTTGCGCCCATCTGGCTCTGGAAACTCATGGTCATCATCGGGGCTTCGGTGGGCACCGGGGTTTGGGCTCACAACCCACAGTACAGGTCAGAGTCAGCCTTTCAGTGGCAGAGCTAGGCTACTTCAGGGGTCCATAGACCATAGAATATCGTGTGGAATACTTTTTGTTGTGTGTGTGTGTGCGCGCAGGGTTCGTACAGGGTGCTTGAAGCGATAGTTCACCCAAAAATGAAAATTAGCCCATGATTTACTCAGCCTGATGTGTATGACGTTCTTCTTTCAGACGAATATTATCAGAGTTATATTAAAAAATGTCTTGGTCTTTCCAAGCTTTATAATATCAGTGAATGGCCGTTTCTGTTTTGAAGTCCAAAAAAGTGCATCCATCCATCATAAAAGTGCATCTATCCATGATAAAAGTGCATCTATCTATTGAACAAGTGCATCTATTCATGATTAAAGTGTATCTGTCCATCATAAAAGTGCATCCATTCTGTCCATCATAAAAGTGCATCTGTCCATCATAAAAGTGCATCCATTCTGTCCATCATAAAAGTGCATCTGTCCATCATAAAAGTGCATCTCTCCATCATAAAAGTCCATCTCTCCATCATAAAAGTCCATCTATCCATCATAGAAGTTATCTATCCATCATAAAAGTGCATCTATCCATCATAAAAGTCCATCTATCCATCATAAAAGTGCATCTATCCGTCATAAAAGTGCATCTATCCATCATAAAAGTCAAGTCAAGTCAAATATATTTATATAGCGCTTTTCACAATACAGATTGTATCAAAGCTGCTTCACAGTATCAATCAAAACAACTTAATGTTTGTTTATTACTGGAAAAAAGACATCCAAGTTTGGTAGAGCTGATCAATGGTATGATTGGTTAATTAATTTGAATATCCCCAACTGAGCAAGCCAAAGGCAACAGTGGCAAGGAACCGAAAAACTCCATCCAGTGACCTAATGGTGTCCTAACACCCCATCAGGTGACCCAATGGAGAAAAAAAACCTTGGGAGAACCCAGGCTCAGTCGGGGGCCAGTTCTCCTCTGGCGTTTATGAACTAGAGGCCGAATTTACAGTAACTGTAAGATAAAAAATTTATATGAATGCCTGGCTAAATAGATGCGTCTATCTAAAAGTTATCTATCCATCATAAAAGTGCATCTATCCATCATAAAAGTGCATCTATCCGTCATAAAAGTGCATCTATCCGTCATAAAAGTGCATCTATCCATCATAAAAGTGCATCTATCCATCATAAAAGTGCATCTATCCATCATAAAAGTTATCTATCCATCATAAAAGTGCATCTATCCATCATAAAAGTGCTTCACACGAACAGAACAGAAAACAGGAGCAGCCATTATGAAGCTTGGAAGAGCCAGGACATTTGTTTAATATAACTGATTCTATTCGTCTGAAAGAATAAAGTCATATAGGCTACATTTAGGATGACTTGAGGGCGAGTAAATCATGGGCTAATTTAAATTTGAAAGTGAACACCAGTTGTAATCCGAGCCTTCGTCAGTGTGTTATGATGCGGTGTGTTGTCGTCCTCAGGGCTGAAGGAGAGACGTGTGTGGAGTTTAAAGCTATGCTGATCGCTGTGGGGATACACCTGCTCCTGCTCACCTTCGAGGTGCTGGTGTGTGACCGCGTGCAGCGAGGCACACACTTCTGGCTCCTCGTCTTCATGCCGCTCTTCTTCGTCTCGCCCGTCTCAGTGGCCGCGTGTGTGTGGGGATTCAGACACGACCGCTCGCTCGAGGTATCAGCCGGGATCGATCTGTCTAATGCCGGGTTCAGAGTCTCACTACACTATATTTGTGTCTGTTACAATCGTCAGATTATGCGATTTTGACTCTTTAAGTTCTTGTGTCGTGGACAAGTAACATGTTGCTTGCTGTCTTTAAAGGAGAAGTTCGCTTCAGAATTAAAATGTCCTGATAATTTTCTCACCCCCACGTCATTCAAGATGTTTTTGTTTCCTCAGTCGAAAATAAATTAAGGTTTTTGAGGGAAACATTCCAGGATTTTTCTCCATTTAGTGACTTAGGTCCAAATGTGAGTTTCAGTGCAGCTTCAGTCTCGACACGATCCCAGCCGAGGAGTAAGAGTCTTATCTAGACAAAAAAAAACATTTATATACTTTTTTATATAGTCTTATCTCTTATTCCTCGCCTGTAAAGCCTTCCACAAATCTTTCCTGCTGTGGCAGGACCATCGTCTCTCTTTCGTTTGCTGTGTACGAAGAGCTTCTGTGCTCCTATTGGTCAATGTGACCGAACCCGTCGTGGAATACTGAAAAAAATTAAACATGCTAATCTTTCTGTTGATAATCATCGCAGACGTCAACTATGACACACTATAAAATATATACACAAAAAAATATATATATATGTATATATCACTATATACACAAAATCTGGCTGATCTTGTGTAGTCTAAACCCGACATAACACATTTTTTTTTTTTAGAAATAGAAAAGTGAGTGAAAAATGGTACACTTTACAATAAGGCTTCATTAGTTAGACTCAGCAAAACATTTGTTACTGTATTTATTCATCTTTGTTAATGTTAATTAATAAAAATACAGCTGTTCATGGTTTGTTCATTAACTAATGTTAATTCAACATTTGATTTTAATAATGCATTAGAAAATGCTGAAATTAGCATTAACTAAGATTAATAAATGCTGTCGAAGTATTGTTCATTCTTAGTTCATGTCAAGTAGTTAACTAATGAAGCCCTATTGTAAAGTGTTACCAAAAAAATTGTATTTCATAAAAAAAAAAAATTCATGACAATTTGGTCATTCCTGTGATTCATAATTATTTTAATCGGTATAGTATTACACGTAAATTTGTATTACTTTATTATTATTACTATGACTGAATTCTGTTATTTTGATTTGTTTCTTACTATATATGGTTTATTTTAAACTAAACAAAATGATAAATAACTTAATTATTATTTTGCATTACGATAAAGAAAAAAACATGCACAATATTGTCACAAAAGTCTTGGTCCTAAAACAAGCTCCATTTCCTTTATAAAACTATTTTTGGTGAAATACGACCCAGATTTGATTCTTGTCAGATTCACACACACGTTATCAAGCATATCTTCCCATGTTTTCTGATTGTACTCTGTGACGTTGTTCTGTCCCTCAGCTGGAGATTCTGTGCTCTGTAAATATTCTCCAGTTCATCTTCATCGCTCTGAGACTGGATAAGATCATCAGCTGGCCGTGGTTGGTGAGTACGGACACCGACATGAGTCATTTACTCCAGAGTCTCCTGTGGAGTGCTGGGCTATGACCAAACATTTATATCACGCTATTTATCAAAATTATGCAGGTATCACAGGGGTGTTAACCACATTATCTACTGGTTGAGAAAGGAGATACTGCAGTAGATTGACTTAGAATGCCCTATTTTACTGTCATGAGTGAATATTGTAGAAAAATCCACACTAGTATTAATACAGGTTTGCTGTGTTTATAAAGAGGTCCAGCAGGAGGTGCTGTGGGAGCAGCAGAAACAGCGGTTTCCTCGGAAACGGATGTACACAAAGCGGTTTCCCCGGTAACGGTTGAACACAAACCAGCGCAGCTTTCGCTTATCAGTAAAGATAAAGAAAGATTAAATGAAAATAACATTGAAACTTTTCCAAAGACCGACAGTTCCCTTCAATGATACATTCATAAAAACACCCGCGCCGCGTTTTGACGTTAAAACGGGTTTCATGTGTATTCAACGATGTCAAAGCCTTTTGGAAAATCTATCCTCATTATTACTACGGCCCATGACGCTTTGCGTGAATTATGGGTGTAACTTCCGTTGAGCTGTAAACAATCAGTGAAAGACTTGCTCTATGAGCGCAATAGGTTAAAAAAGTGTCACAATGAGATGACATTAATCATCGAAAATTAAAAGGAAATTTAAAAGTGTAAAAGTATGAACAAGGTACTTTCAACAGACCAAATAACCCCAAAAGCGTGAGTCTTTGGTTAAATATCACTGTGGTAGGCTAATGTATGTATATATGTAGGCTATATATGTAACTTATGTTGCCTTAATCAAAAATGTTCATATAACTTTAGCATTACGTGATACTATTTCAAAGTAATTTCCGCTATTTTGACAGATTATATTTAGGGATGCACCGAAATGAAAATTCTTGGCCAAAGCCGAATAATAATGAAACGCTTGGCCGAAGGCCTAATACCGAACGCGGTGTTTCACATTTTTTCGATTTTGCCAATTTTTTCACCATTGCATTTAATTAAATAATAAAAATATGCTTTTTTGCTATTTTGTCTTGCTTTTCAGAGAAAAAATATCAAATTGCAAAAATACAATTTATTTAACACTGAATTTTTTTTAACATTCCAGCAGATATTATTTAAACAAAGCAGAATATAACTTAAAATAAATAAATTAGTAAAATAAAAAATATATTTTTATTTAGCCATCTTTGAAGCCCCCCTTCTTGAATAGCCTATGTTAGGCCTATAACTGACTGCTGAAAGAATGTAACCAAAAAAGTGCATTGAAAAGCGCAAAAAAAATGTGGAGGAACCCACAACAAATTAATATCTGTCCTAGACATAAGCCTACTTATGCGGTTCACATACACTTTATCGTGGGCGTTGACAGGTTTGCATGGATTGCCTCAGATCATTTAGGTTTCAATATAGCACGCGCTCTCCGTGGAGTTGCCATGAGAACGACTGACATCTCTCTCTTTTCATACAGATTACATAAACAGAGAATATTTGTTTTGGTTTTGGAGGAGATCATTTAAAAGTAGACAATTAAATAATTATAAAGCTATATTGCCTTTGCAACTAGTTTTGGCTGAGTTTTGTTTACGTTTAGAGACGTGCTCCAGAAAAAAGTTAACGGAGACGGAGATGCAGAAAGCACACCCTGTTTATTTTCTTTATTTTTCAAAAGCACAGTTTTGTTTCGATTGTAAGTGGACACAAATAGACATTTAACAGTTTATTTTTTCATATTTCTTAAGTCTGCATTTAAGTGACCATAAATGGCGGAGTATTTAAGTCTATTTTGCTGCTATGTGAAAAAAATCCATCAAAACGCGGCGTCGCGTTTGTCAACTACAGGGGTTAAAAGACACTTTAGTGCTGCACGTATAACGTCTGCCACAGTTGAGCTGCTACATCAGATGAGCTTCTCTTTTGTTATCTGCTCAAAGGGGGCATGTTGGCTGTATTTATAAAGCGCACGCCTCTCACTCTATGCTGGTTACTATTTGATCGCGTTGTAACAATCAACCTTTTATCTTAGGCTGTGTTACTAAAACGCAAAGGGATTCTTCTAAAAGATTGAACAGATTAGTAATACCCAACTATAACACCTCCTTGGTTTACCAGCATGAAACAAACACAAAAAACAAACAAACATGCATCACACACATCAACCAGATATGCTTACAGTATTGTGCTTTATATCTTCACACAGTAATGACTCACCCAAACCCTCAATAGTTCAGTGTCCTTTCTGTTAGTCCCGAAATTCACCTAAATGTCCAAACTAAACGACAGTTATTTTGTCCTTTCCCGTGACGAGCGCGAGAGCGCATATAATCCAAAGGCCGATGCCGGTAAATGTTCCCTGAAGATTAATCCACAGAAAAAAGAGTCTCAACAAACTCCGATGAATGAAATCCAGCCAGCTGTCTGGGAAAGTTCACTTGACGCGTCCTCAAATTGGTAACGCGCTGGACTCCTCACCCACTACAGACAATGTTCAGATCACATTCAGTTCGTTTTTTCCAGTCAGACCCTCCTTTTCATTTACTACCCAAAAGAAAACAGTTTTTCTCACACGAGTCGCATGACGCACTCTATTCGGGCGCCATTTCCGGTCGCATACCTCTCCTTTTCTCCTTTAGACCGCCCCTATACATATACCAATTTGGGTGCGCGGTGATCGAAGATTACAGATGTATCAGCTGACCAGTATCCTTATACAACACCCATTTTATACCATCACACACGGTGGAAATAAACATGATAAATACATATACATAAGTACATATACCTCCAATATTATATGAAACCCACAGACCTGTATGTAATTAATTAAATACTTAAACTCTTGGATTAATCTAAGTAATGATAACTTAACTAATGTGACAGTGTCACAGCGTCATCAAAAACGTCATTGTTCGGTCAAATTTATTACTTTTTACTTATGAACACCGAAAGTGCTTTTTTTGCTAATAATTTCGGTTGCCGAACATTCGGTGCATCCCTAATTATATTTTATTTACCTGTGAAAACAAACCTGGAAAGAGACGTGAGGATTTGAGGAGAATAACAAGAGATACTTCATGCATTCCAGTGAATTATTAATGGAATATATCGTAAATTAAATTCAGGAGAACAGACCACAGATGTGCGGTATATGTTGAACTTTTTCATACTTTTACAGCAGATCGCAAAGGGAAAAAAGAAATAATCATGAGGAAAAGAAAGCAGAGACTGAAAAGTGCTCTTGCCATAGATATTCTTGTTATAACATGTCACGTTAAAATACCAAGTGTTACGTTATTCTCGTGATGACTGAAAATAAATCATGAAGGAAAATTGACGGATCAGCTTTATTTGTTGGGCAACCTTATATTTGAAATGATTAGTTTCAGCCTTTTTGAATGGAAGTTCCCCAAACCGGAAGTGCCGCCCATAATTCAAAACGCAGTAAACTTGTCAGGAATAATGTGGATTTGTGGCGGGCAGTGTTGATATGGAGAACCAATGAATAAGAAACACTGTCAGCTATCAATTCTAGTTAAACCATTGTGGAAACTGTGTAGATTGATGGGTTAAACTGTTCACCGTCACCACAGTGCAACAGTGAAAAGACCCTCTCAAACAGTGTCGCGTTCCCAACGCTGTTTAAGAGACATACACCGGTATGTGTGGTATATTAAACAAAAATAAACACTGGTATTCAGTATGAACCGTTACACCGCCCAGCACTACACCTGTGTAATCTGAGCTCTGGCCCATCATGAGTGTGTGTGACCAGAGGTGTCAAGTAACGGGGTGAAAATACTTTATTTAAAGGGACATTGTGTAGGAATTGCTCCTATCTAGCGGTGAAATTGTATTTTGCATTCAAACGAATATCGTCTCCAGCGCCTCACTTTTTCAAATGCGTGTTGCATCTACGGTAGCTGTTATGTACCAAAAAGCTATGACAGGATGTCTTCTAACAGCACTTCGTCGAGTTTTCTTTCGGGTGAACAGGTTTGTTATTTCAAACAAACTGCAACTTGACACAACGAACACACGAATGTTACAGTATGAATAATAACAGTGCAATGCAGCCTTTTAAACTTGCCGGGGCCGTGAAGCGCCTCTCACTGCTCTGCTCCTCCGGTTCTGCTGCTTTCAGTCACATGACGCTGGCTCTGAACGAAACGCGTTGTGGAAACGCGTTGGCCTGGTACTTTTTGACCCTCTCTGCTATTATAGTTTTTCAAGATGGCGGAACGACATAGAAGCCTCCATGGACCTACCCGTCACATGTATATAAAGACAATAAATTCTTCGTTTACGAGGATAAGTCAGATAATTGGCAGAGGTATTTGTAGACCATTGAGGACATATTTATGAATAAAAATATTGATTTTAGATAATAAAATACCTAAAAAAATACACATTGTCCCTTTAAGTAGAAATTTTGGGTATCTATACTTCACTATTTTTCAGCCAACTTTTTACTTCTACTCATTACATTTTCACGCAATTATCTGTAGTTTCTACTCCTTACATTTTTTAAAAATAGCCTCGTTACTCCTATTTCATTTCGGCTTGTTTTCATTCCGGCGTGTCATCGTTTAAAAAATAAATAAAAAAACCTATCCAGATAAATCGTGCCATCCGGATAGAGTGAATTTGATTGTGGTTGGATGAGAAGTATAAACGTATACCATTCCGACACCCTATTGGTTTGTACACGATCCATCGCACCTGCACATGTATTACACATATATGGTTCTGTAATGTATTTGCATTGTACTAAAATGCATTCATTTTCAATATATATGTGGCATATATGTGGCTGAAACAGGTAGCCTAGTGCATCCCAAATTTTTTAACATTAACATTTTAATATAACATTATAGTCATTATGGCCTTTAGAAAAATGTTTTTTTTTATAAGCTGGGGTAGTGCACTATAGGCTCCTGTAAGCTTTTGTCCTTAATGTTCTTTTTTTCCTTACATTACTTTTACTTTTATACTTTAAGGAGTTTTGAAACCAGTACTTTTACTTGAAGGTGCAGTGTGTGACTTTTAGCGACATCTAGCGGTTCGGTTGCGAGTTTACACTAAGGGCTCAGCCCACCGCTCACCCCTCCCTTTCGAAGAAGCTACGGTGGCTAAAACGGGACAAACATCGTCGTCTGAGACGGCAGAGAATAGCCAGAGTAAACCAAGTTTCTGTACCACAGTCCATTATAAACCACATCATGGATAAAGTTTACAAAGCCATAGTCAGGTGAGGATCAAGGGTCTTAATACGTAATATAATAATAGTAATTAGTTGATTGTCTCACGAACGTAACCAGCACATTTCTCCCCACATAGCAAACCAATAATACAGCGAGGGAGAAGAACCACGTGAAACTATGCAACTATATATTTTTTTAACAGGGTAGTAAAAGTTTAGCTGGCTAATATGAGCTGTTACTGTGGCTGAGCTGGTTAAAGCGTTAAGCCTTGTTTATACTGGACGCGTCCGCATGAGTCCAAAGCTGCGTGCGGCAAAATTAACGTGATTGTAACAGCGCGCGCGCCTCCGCATCCCCTAGACACCATTTACTACACACAATAGGCTTTTTTCTCTGATTTTGGAAACTCGATCGACTTAAAATGCTTCCAAGATCGACGGGTTGGTGATTCCTGTTACTGTTTTACGGTCAATGACAAGAGTGCTAATCAGCTGTCTCACGAACGTAACCAGCACATTTATCCCCACATAGCAAAGCCATAACACAGCGAGGGAGAAGAACTAAGTTACATGAAACAATCCAACTACATATTTTATACCACTGACAAGGGAAAAGTCACTACTCACGGTGTTTATGGCTAGCTTCTAGCTTTCTGCTGCTTCTCTTTCAAGGTAGTGACGAAACGCGCTCTGTAACACTGTTTGTTCGCTGTCGGCTACGGTAGAAACATGACGTCACAATATGTCGACCTGGTTCCCTGAAGATTAGAAGGGGATTCCCGCGCCTATGTAGATATAAATGCCTCATTCTAAGGTAATAAAAACATTACGGTTTATTAAGTAAGTTCTTTATACACCACTGAACACATAGTTATGGATGTCATATTGCATTTCTGTTAATAGATACTCAAAATTTTTACACATTGCACCTTTAAGTAAAAAGCTTGAGTTGATACTTCAACTTCACAAGAAGTCTTTTTATACCCTAGTATCAATACTTCTACCTAGGGCTGCTCGATTATGGAAAAAAATCATAATCACGATTATTTTGGTCAGTATTGAAATCACGATTATGTAACAGGATTATTTCACATGACTTTGGGAATGTGTTGCCTTTATTAAAAAGACACCTTTCAACAATTCTTAAAAAATCGAAATTTGAACATTTATTGTACTTTAACCATTAAAATAAATAATATAACAGATAATTCTTCAATAAGTAGCCAATTATAATGCGGGAAATTCCCCCGCAAACATTGATTCACTTTAGCATGTAGATTGTATGAGTAGCCTAAATTAATCCACAATGATTATAAAATCAAATCAATCATTTTAAAACTTTCTCCATTCTCGTTTTTAGGAGTCGGGACATGACAGAATTGACACTTGCGCAATCGGACCAGCGTTGCATCATAACTAAAGTTGATAATTTTCAATTCTTTTTAAGTCTTTTCAGTTTAAAGATTCAAGCTGAGAGAGTTTGGCTTCGGGAGGGTGGATGTGCGCGTGTCATTCAGAACACAAGACAAAATTAAAAAACAAAACATGGCAAAATAATCGTTTTTACTCGATTGCACTATTTTGGTGATCGTTGAGAGCCCGAAATCGAAATTCAATTAACTGCACAGCCCTACTTCTACCTGAGTAATGAATGTGAATGTGAATACACCTCTGTGTGTGACTCTGGGTCTCCTGTTTTCCAGGTGGTGTGCGTGCCGCTGTGGATCCTCATGTCGTTCCTGTGTCTGGTGGTGCTGTATTACATCGTCTGGTCTGTGCTGTTCCTGCGCTCCATGGACGTGATCGCAGAGCAGCGCCGCACACACATCACCATGGCTATCAGCTGGATGACCATCGTTGTGCCGCTGCTCACCTTCGAGGTTTGACTCCTTTACTTGATTGTGTTTATCTAATAAGCTCAAAACATTCAGAGATCGACTGATAATGATATGGATGCTGATTTATTTCTTAAGTGTCCTTTACCTGATACAAAGAACCAGTGTTTAATAATTATCCCACCTTGTGTGTATATACAGTGTGTATATACAGTGTGTGTGTATATATATATATATATATATATATATATATATATATATATGTGTGTGTGTGTGTGTATATATACACACACACACACACACATATATATATATACACACACACACACACACACATATATATAAATATATATATAGTACTATGTACTAACAAGAACACTGTAATAGGCCTATATATATATATATATATATATATAGTAGGTATAAATTCTTGTTACATGTACTTATAGTAATAATATTAAACACTCCATAATTCCATGCAACTAAACCTAAATACCAATGGTCACACTCTAGAACTGTGTTCTAGAAATAAATGTATGTATGATGAATAAATGTAAATAAATAAATGTATAAATGTAAATATTGGTATGAGGGTAGGCAGGCATATATTCAGAGACATAAGTTGCTGTAAGTATTACATACAACAATGCAACAATAATAAAACAATGCATTGACATTTACTTATTACTTTTGATACTTAAAGGACAAGTTCGGTATTTTACACTTAAAGACCTGTTTTAAGATCGTTTCTGATTGAAATAGAACGGTTAAGATTAAAATTTGGACAAATTTTAGGTTTTTGTGTTAGCACCCCCCCACCCCCCCCCACCTCCACATTGGTTTCATAGGGGCACTGGAACAATCATTCATAAAACGCATTAAACTTTAGTTTACAAAGACGTGAAAGTCACCGGTTGGTCTGGGGTGTTCACTGATATGCTCACGCAAAAATCGCTGCAAAAGATGCTTTCCAACAGGTTTTATCGTAGTTTTTGTCCAACTCCATTAACTTGTATAGGATGTTCTGTGCGGTAACGGTATTACTCCGCCGCCGGAGTGTCGGGAATACAAAAACCTAAAATTCTCGGGACAGCAGCATTTGTCCAAATTTTTATCTTAATCGTTCTATTTCATCAGAAATGATCTTAAAACAGGGCTTTAAGTGTAAAATACCGAACTTGTCCTTTAAGTAAAAGTACAGAAGTACTTGTTTTTAAGGGCCCTTTCACACCTACCTTGTTTGGTCCGGACTTTCGGACTTTTCAGTTTGGTCCGAATCAAAATTACAGGTGTGAAACCTCCCCCGGACCACGGTCCGGACCAAACAGATGAAATTTGGTCAGACGAAAAGAGGTAGTCTCGGTCCGGATCAAACTGAACAAAGGTTTGGTTCGTTTCTAGTGTGAAAGCATTTCTGTATGGTTCG
>NW_027509222.1:1660000-1812500 GCF_051911475.1 Siphateles boraxobius
GTCCCATTAAAGAAGACAAATAAGATGAGGCTTGAGCCAAGCTCAGATCCCGGCTCCTAATCGTTTTGTAAACCATAGCCTTGTGTCTGTAAAATCCATCGTGTAGTAGATGGGACCTGTTGCCTTCAGGAGAGGATCGTCTGAACTTCCCTGATAACTCGAAGGACTCGCCAAGAGATCGTCTCGTCAGTAAATAAGCCAAGTGTTTCGTTTTCTTTCTGTATTTTAAATCCCCACTAAATCTTCAAGACTTCCACAACCCTTGGGAATACGTGACTCCTCCTCGCTTCCTGTGATTGAAAGGCATTGGTTTGCATGAATCTGAAGCTGGATTTCTTCCTCTGATATATTGATGGAGTCGGAAATGTTTTCAATGCAGCTGTTGGTCCTCAAACTCCTGGACTTTCACAATTTACACTCATATGTGAGAGCGAGAGTGCAAAATAAAAAGTAGGTCATCTTTATTGAAAATATAAGCACTAGCTAGGGCTCTGCACTGATTAATCGCATCCAAAATTAAAGTTTACATAATATATGTGTGTGTACTGTGTATAATTATTTTGTATATATAAATACACACGCACACACATGCATGTATATATTTGAGATTTATTTGCATGTATATGTATATATATATAATTTATGTATAAATAACACGTTTTCTTAAGTATATACATGCACGGTACACACACATATTATGTAAACACAAACCTTTATTTTGGATTCGATTAATCTGTTCTCATTGTATAATCCCTGTCATTTCATTTCTCTTACAGTAACTGTTTCAATCCCTCTTTTAATATCTGTTTAAGTGTTGACCGGTTGCAGTATATTTCCAATCTCTCATCCAAGACGATATGAATCCTCCTCTTACTCGGTTTCTCAGCTGGTCTGAGTGAATAGCCATAGAAATGCTTTATTATTTTTGTAGATGTGGACCAATATCACGGTTTTAACGCTGTTCCCCACTGTACACTTTTCCCGCTTTTGACGTTCATTGTGTCCATTCCTGTGTAACGGCGAGACGTGGCGTAGCTCTTGACAGTGCCTCACATTAAAGTCTCACTGTTTATCAAGCAAATGCTGTCTGAATCTCTCCACGCTTCAAGCTCTTTTCTTTTTGTTGTTTACTCCGCATTATCCATTGTCATATTTATCACATGTGTGTGTTTTTTTTGTATGACAGGTGCTTGCTAAGACTCACCCTGAAGGTATTCAGATTTTCAATGTAATGCATTACAAAACTGTATACACCTTCTGCATTCCCGGGTCTGTTTGGACCAGGTGGAACAAAGCTTAAAAAACAGGCATAACTTCATATTTTTTAAATTAAAAACATATTGTGTCTAATCAGCTCTTTTTTTAATTTTATTTTTTACCATCTACCTTTTTATTAATTAAAAAAATTAAGAAATGCTTTGAAATTTCGGTAACACTTTACAATAAGGTTTGTTAGTTAACAAACTAATAATGAACTGCACGTATACAGCATTTATCAATCTTTGTTAATGTTAATTTCAACATTTACTAATACTTTATTCAAATCTTGTTAACATTGGTTAATGACCTGTGAACTAACAATGAACAGCTTTATTTTTTATTAACTAACATTAACAAAGATTAACAAATACAGTGACAAATGTATTGCTCATGGTTAGTTCATGTTAGTTATTACATTAACTTATGTTTAATAAATTAACCTGTGTTTACGAAATTTAACAATTTTCAGGAACTACAGCAAAACCAGTGTGATGCAATTTTATCAATATTTATGAGAAGTTTTATTTCAATATATCATTACATTTATATGAACCTATGAGAATTACCACTATGAACTCCATTGAATTTAAATGAATTTGAAACTTATGACTGCTCAAAACAGACTAAGTGTATGAAACCTACGTACTATTTTTCTAACAAAACAACAGCAATATGACTTGCATACATTTTTACTTTATTCTGAAGAAATTCTGATGATACGGCTTGAATTTCCTTTTCATGTTGCAATGGTTCATCAACAGGTGCAGCAAAGTGAGATGTGGACTTTTTCTTTTCCAAATTTATTGTCTGTGAACTTTTGCTCAAACACATTAGGACATTAATATGTTTGTCATTTTATTTTTATTTCAGAACTATTCCGTGTTTGCATGCGTGACAAAGAAAACGCAGCCCCAGTGGGAAGGGAATATGTGTGTGTGTGAGTGTAGGAAAGAGGCTAAATGTATTTCACTGAAGTGATTTGGGTCAAATCAGCATAGTTTCATGTGTTAATCCACAGGTCACTTCCGGGTCAGAACGGACCCGGACGCAAAAGGTGTAACAGTTTAGTTTAAATGGTTATATTTCTTTATTTTTTTGTTTAAAAAAATTGCAAAAAAAGAGAAATGTGTATTTTGACATTTTTAACACACCCACACAATTTCCTCTTCATACTAAAAACTATGGTTTTTTTGTAAAAAAACAAACAAAAAAAACGGCCTGTTCCTGTTCCTGGTCAGAACGGACCAGAATGCAATAGGAGGGTTAAATCTCATTCTGCTTGGGTCATGTGACTTGTTGAGGAGAGATGTGCTGTTACTCTTTCATATGTTTTGTCCTGTTCCAATTAAAGTTGTAACTTCATCAGAATGGCACGAAACTTTGTGACTTTTCTGGCACTTGCTATGTGCACACACACACACACACACACACACACACACACACACACACACACAAATTGAGGGCATGATTTAAAGAGGTTAAAGGAATAGTTCACCTAAAAATAAAAAATTATCCTATAATTTACTCACTCTCAAGTCAATTCTCACCTATAGCTTACGCAACGCCTAAATCCCGTCATGCGTGGGGTCAGAGGTCACCCTTCCGCCGGGACTCGACCCTCTCGTGAACGCATGACGACGTTACTGGAAGCCATTGATTATAATTCATACTTTTCTTACAAAACCCGATGGCTTCAGAAGGCCTTTATTAAACTAATAGAGCGTATGGATTCGTTTTATGGTGGATGGACTCACTTTTTTTAACTTTAAAAACTAATCGCTCCCATTATAAAACAGGGGATTTTTGGGTGAACTATTACTTAAAGTGGTCATTAAAATCCAATTATGTTTTTTGCATAACTCAAGTCATCCTACCAAACCCCACATAATACCCATTCATCCATGTTTCAAACTGCATATAACCCACATAAAATAATAATAATAAATATTATTTATAATAAAACTTTCCTCACGTTTCACTGTACTAGAACGTATGCAGTGTATACAGTATATTTTATGCATCAAAGCAAGACCATACTTCATTATATGTTGCTATTCCTGTACGGATTCTGCATGTATTCTGTATCTTTTATTCAGAGAACGAATTTAAACCGTCTTGACTTTTATTAATTCCCAGGATATGAATTCTTGAAATCAACAATTTAATTTGAATGGTATAGCCTATGGTGACATTTAAATAAAATGTAATTTAATAAAAAATGACATTTTAATTTAAGATTAAATGAAAGTCCAGCTTTTAATATTGTGTATATGTCTCTGTGGTGTTTTTAATATGCTTTAAGACAAACCATGTGTAAATTCATAAGTCGACAGCATTGCTGAGTATTTTCTCCTTAAAACTGCAGTGAACCAAAGACAGTCTCAAAAACACGGTTTGAAATCGCTGGTGTTTCTGACGTCACAAACTACCTTGTAACCAATCAGATCAACGTGTGATCGTCAACGAGTGGATCTCTGAGTGAGTGAGTGAGTGGAGGCGGGGCTCTTTTGCATATACCCTTATACTAAAAGAGAAAAGGGTGTCGAGTTACATTCAAGCTATTTTAAGGCATGAAGAAATTATTTTCAACGAAAAAATGCTTAAATGTGTAATTTCGGTGATGAAAGATAAGTTTTAAGGGGGAAATGATTGACTACAGAGAGACTTAACTAGTGAAAATACAATTACAGATATCAAGAATTACAGTTTTTACTAGTTGAATTTAAATCATTGATATCGAGATTTCGTATTTCTGCGAGTGTTGACGTCATTGTTGATATCAAGAAATAGCATTTTACCAGTGGAAATGTAATTTCTGATATCAAGAAATACATATAATTGGAATGAATGATAAAAACGCTTGCCATACACTCTAAAAAAGGCTGGTTTGGGGTCAAATATAGACAAATCCAACTGTTGGATTTGTCTATATTTGACCCTATGATTTGACCCAAACATTTGATTTGACCCAGCATTTTTTTTTAGAGTGTAGCCTATATGGCAAGGGTAAACTTGTGTTTAGGGTTGTGGTTATGGATTAGGCCATCGAAAATATCTTTAACCTGATTATAAAGTAAATGGAGATAGTGATACAAACGCGCGCCCGCGCGTGTGAAGAAATGTGTGTGTGACGAAAGCTCAGCATTAGTGACGCAGTGTCTGTGTGCGCGCGGTTGGAGCGCGCGACTCCACCCAACGGCCAGAACTGAAGCACAAAACAACTTTCGCGAGCGCAGCGCGAGTCATGGCGTCAAAGAAGATCTCCTGAAGAACAAACTGCACAAACTCTCACCAAAAGCCCATAACAAGCCATCGACGACCGTCTGGATCTAATATAAACAACAAAAAAGTCCACTTTACGAAGGAATCATGGTTACCGAGTGTCGACTTTAAAGCTAGCAGAGCGCAGCTAGCTCAAGAGTTTGGCGTCGCGAGGAGTTTCGCGAACAGTGTAAATATAGTGTAAATATCTAATTTAATACAGAGTAGTGTGAGAAAGCGAGCTGTACGTGTCTCTGTGAGAGTTTGCTGGTGTGTAGTTTGTCTGTGGACGGGTGGAGATGGCTCAGTCACCGGTATCTGTTCAAGTTCCTGGAATGCAGGTGAGTTGGTGTGGAAAGGTAACGACAGGCCATCATCATCATCATCATCATCGGCTAATCCGCATTCACATTTTAATACACTCATGAATCATCTATATCACACCTTTACATTCGTTTCTGTCAGTTCAAGGCACACTTGCTATTTTTATTCAGCCCTAATATCAACTCTAACAAAAAGTACTATCGTATTACCATATTTTGTTGTTGTTGACATTCAATGTAAATGCGATGATTTTCTTCATGTAACGTTACCATGGCATTCTTTTAAATTCCTTAAAGTGCTATAAATACCATGGTACATGAATAACCCAAAAAATATAAGATTTTGAAATTTAGTAATTTATTTAATGTCATTGCATTTAAGAGCGTAAGACCATTAGTGCATTTTTGAAAAAAGATATATTATTCATATGTTATGCTGTCCTCTGTAGTGACACCAGGACTCAGTTGTTAAAAAAATTAAAAGACATGAAATTACATGTATAGGCAAAAACAATTGGATTTTTTTTCATTCAGCAAATAATTTTTAGGTTTCAGATTTTTTTTTAACTAAGCTTTGTATAAAGATGATTCTCAACTATGTTATAATACATAGAATGGAATGAAAATATACTATTTTACTTATTGCAATATCTGGGTAAAATGGCCATAAATGGGTTTTCCTATTCAATACAATGTATCTGTACTCTGTATCTAATCTGCATGTTAATGTGTTCTTGGGGGAAAATGTAATGAAAAAAGAAGTGTAATAATTGTCAACATTTCCGTAATATCTAATATTTCATAGGAATATTGATACATAATTTCACTTGTCTCCCAGAATGCCTGATAAACATGTTGTAAGTCCTGGTGTCTCTACAGTGTTCATGTATGCAATCAATGGCCTGTTCTGTAACAGAGTCATATTTTGATTAGAAACCCCATAACATTCTCCAGAGATGTTGATTTAAGTAGTCCGATTTAAATGATAATTACAAAATACTACCATATTTCCATAAGAGTGCTAAATTTGATCGCTAAATTTAAATTAATATTAAAGAGCAAGGAGAAGTTGTTGTGATGGTGAAACCTCCAAGCATTTGGTATTGCTAAAGAAAAAAAGCATTGACTGTGTTCTTTAGTCTTTACGACATTCACACTTAAAACTGTGACATATGTATACTTAAAAATAAATCCTATTGGTGCATTCACAAACAACTTATTCAGACTTTTGTCATTAAAATCGATTACTGTTTTGATCATGATTTAACTGAGCAACATTCAAAATCCTATGCATTGACGTATACTAGATTAGTTTATTGCTACATCATAAAATAATTTCTATTGAACATGGATTGGATCCATTTTGACATTCGACAGGTATAGATAAATAAAACAGAGCAAAGATGCGTTTGAAATAAACAACGCTCTTCTAACAGTTGTTTTCGGGTACAGAAATATATTAAGCAAACGTAAAATATAGTCTTCAATGTAAAAGTTAAATCATTAAAGTTACAAAAGCTATTTAGTCAAGAGTAGTGAGCAATGTTTTTTGTTAAATACACATATATATATATATATTTAATTTATTTATTATTATAGAGTTATTATGACAAACAAAATGTATCTAATATGTAATTATTTCCGAGAGCAGTTTGTCCAGTTTGACTGTATGTTAGAATGAGGACACTAATGAGGATATTAATTGTATAGAAATCTTTTTATTTATTAATTTTGCTGATGTTTTTTTTATACATGCGTGACTGAAATGATGGATTAGTCACTGAGTTGAAGTGTATCTATATTTGTAAATCTCTAATATGCTCTGGTCTAGAGATGGGGTGGATATGTGTTGTGTGTAAGGTGTGCTAGTGTTCGCTAGCAAGCGTTTGCTGCGTATGATCTAGGACAGTGATGTAATCCCTATCTTTTAAGCCTTTGTGTGTGACAGCAATAAATAGCCTTACTTGCAGCACAGGAAGACAGGAAGTGTGAATGTGGTTCTGTGTTGTGGCCGATGTCACAACTTCACACTCGGTAAACGATTGTAACAAAACCGAAAAACCCATAGTAGCACATCAGAACTTTCTAACAGCAAACCGGGATCAGAAACGCCACAGCTATTCCTCCTGGAATAACACACACTTCTCTGCTATGACAACTTGTGTTGTTGCTGGGTTTGTATTGTTAATCATTATGCAGCACAGCAGATGGGTAACTCTGCTCATTAATGTAACACTTGTGCCAGGCCTTTTAATGTTTGTTTTATGAGTTTTCCTAAGGTTTAAAGTGCAGTTTCGTCCCCTTTTACATAGGCTACGCCATTGTCCATTCACGGAGGTGATGTGCTAATAGCTCCAGAAGCACGAAGGAGTGTGTTTTAGGCGTAGCGTCGGGGTGTGTCCCGCGAGGAAGTGTTTCACACACTGGTTTCGCGCCTGAGTCAGCTCGACAGGTACAGTGAAAGGAGAGACGGCTCTGAAGGAAGGAACATGATCAAAGCTTGTTGTGTCATGTAGCTCGTACCCACGTGCACTTGCTGCATTATCCTCAGTGTGTTTCTGCAGGCCCTGAGGGATTCTGCTTTGTGTCCTGTTCGTGTGTTTGTCTAGCTGTCAGTGGAGGAAAATACGTCCGGCTGATAAATCTTGTGGGGGTACACACACACACACACACGCACGCACACACACCCGCCCCTGGGAGCTTGTTAACATGCAGATAGCCTAGTCATTAACGCGTCAGAGGTTTATCAGAGGGACGCAGACGTGCAGGATGAAGCGCTGTGGAGATGCCCGCTTTAATTGCATATAACATCTAACTAGATGACAAACCTTTCGTTTCAGAGTACTTTTTTTGTGCCTAATAACTGTGACTGCACATTATTAAAATTATAATAAAAGCAAAAGAATTATCACTATATTCTTAGAATTTTAGTAGATTAGTAATGCAAATTCTTTTAACTGATTAAAGTGCCCCTATTATGCTATTTTAAAGGCTCCTGATTTTGTTTTGGATTCTCCTACAACAGGTTTACATGCATCAAATGTCAAAAAAACACTTTCATTTTCTCATAATATACATTGCATACCAGATGACCCAGTCTGTTGTGATTGGTCTACTCTGATTGGCCAGATGGCCCAGTCTGTTGTGATTGGTCTACTCTGCTCTGATTGGTCAGATGACCCAGTCTGTTGTGATTGGTCTACTCTGCTCTGATTGGCCAGATGGCCCAGTCTGTTGTGATTGGTCTACTCTGCTCTGATTGGCCAGATGGCCCAGTCTGTTGTGATTGGTCTACTCTGCTCTGATTGGCCAGATGACCAAGTCTGTTGTGATTGGTCTACTCTGCTCTGATTGGTCAGTTGACCCAGTCTGTTGTGATTGGTCTACTCTGCTCTGATTGGTCAGCTGACCCAGTCTGTTGTGATTGGTCTACTCTCCTCTGATTGGTCAGATGACCCAGTCAGTTGTGATGGCTCTACTCTGCTCTGATTGGTCAGATGACCCAGTCTGTTGTGATTGGTCTACTCCCCTCTGATTGGTCAGATGGCCCAGTCTGTTGTGATTGGTCTACTCTCCTCTGATTGGTCAGATGACCCAGTCAGTTGTGATGGCTCTACTCTACTCTGATTGGTCAGATGACCCAGTCTTTTGTGATTGGTCTACTCCCCTCTGATTGGTCAGATGGCCCAGTCTGTTGTGATTGGTCTACTCTGCTCTGATTGGTCAGATGGCCCAGTCTGTTGTGATTGGTCTACTCTGCTCTGATTGGTCAGATGACCCAGTCTGTTGTGATTGGTCTACTCCGCTCTGATTGGTCAGCTGGCCCAGTCTGTTGTGATGGGTCTGCTCCGCTCTGATTGGTCAGATGGCCCAGTCTGAAGTGCTTTGTTATGGTGAGTTAATAAACTCAACCAAATGCATCCTATATGAGATTAATGAGATATATACAACATAAAAGCAATATTGCAGGTCTTCTGGCTTCAGATGTTTTCTGCTGCTTTGGCCGCACAGATGCTGATTCTCCCGGTGTCTTCACTGGTAAAGCACAATAGTATGCGTTTCATTTTCTGATTTTCACTCTTTGACTCAGCACACAACATTGTGCTTCTAGTGCATCTACATAAGCGAGAGGATTCTCTCCGATGTTTAGTGAATCCACTTCATTTCAGCATGGGTCGCACCGTATGTAATTAAAACACCAGACTAGAGGTTATGCATTGACGTCACTCCCCCTCGGGAACACACCCCCTCAGCTGAGTGGCAGAAGAGACTAGATTTAATAAAGGAAACTGCGAAAACGCAAGTAAAACAAACGATTGTCAGTTTAAACTAAAGGTTGGACAACTTACAACTTACCAAAGATCTAATGATCCCTGGATATAGACATGCAGCATGAATCGTGTTTCCTGACATTTATATGAGCCTGATTTCGACGCCGGGGAAATACATAAAGCAAATTTGCCTGTGAACACTTTATAAATACAATATAAGTCTAAATGCAGGTGATTACTTATATCAATGTTATATATCGTCCAGCCCTAAAACTTGTATAGGTTTTTGTCAGCGTTTATTTAAAAACATCTGAATATGCTTAATCAGCCCACAACGCACGTGGTCGTGTAAACCTGTTTTCTTTTATCGGAGTAAGGTTATAAACGGCTTAAGCATAAACTGGTCGACACAGGTAGTAGTTTTTTGCATCTTACTCCGATTTCGCACCGTATGTAAACGCATTACTGTACGTTCGCACTGCCGCCGACTTGAGCTCTGGCCGCCCTGTCAAGGACGCTTGTCAAAGAGTACGGGGAAGCTTGTTGACGCTTTGGCCGCTCTGACGTAGCAGCATTCTATGTTCGAGAGAAGAGAAGTGTCACAACATGAAATGTAAACAGAAAAAACAAGCAATACATTGAAACCTTTTATAATGACAGCATTTTTATAAACATTTTTGTCACATTTGGTTGAAAAAAGAAAGAATAATTAGCTATTATTATTATTTGCATCTAGTGCATCTAGTGGTCAAATCGGTGGTACCCTGAGCAAATGAATTGCATTCCTGCTTAAAATGAGTGTTTGTAAATATTTCCAATAAAAGTTGCGCTCATCCTCAAATGTGTATCACTGGATCATTATGGATCATCAACGTCATATCACAAATGATAGGAAACGCAACAACGGCGATGATTAGCTTCTCCATTTTCTCTGAACTAATGTTTTGGTAGCAACGAAAGTTTACATCTTATGTTTCTCCGGAAACAGCGTGAAGGATGTCTATATTCCGATTGATTGCTGCCGTTTTGCCGCTGAACCGCGTCATAGCTCGTTACCATAAAGTTGAACTATGGTTTTGGGGTGTCGAAATTAATCGTTTCTACGATGCATCGCGATGCAGACGAGGACGATTCGGTATCGGTTCGGTAACGGACCTCAACCGATTATAATATACTGCCACTTTTCTGACGTCATTTATCGGGTATGTGCTTTGTTGCGGTAGCATACACTGGCAGAGGGAGGCGAGACGTGAGTGCGAGTAATTAAAAATGCTCCAACTACTTTAAAAGCCTACATCTGGGCACATTTCAGCTCTTATGAACAACCGGGTGAGCACGAGCTGGAGAAGACTCGCTGTGTGCGCTCATGTCACGCACACATAGAATATGCAGGAGGTATACACTAACTTGATAAACCACGTTAGCCGTGTTCACCGCGAGCTGTTAGCGCCTGCAGAGTCTGAGTGCTTTAGAGATGCGCGGATGAGCTCCAGCGTCACCCGAATCCACAGCCAAAAACACATCATCCACCCGCCACAATAATGCTCTCTGATTAAAGTATCTGCACCCGACGGTCAAATTACAATTATTCTGTGGTTACGCGTGATTATAAATGGATGATCGTCACCTTCAACAGCGGACTCGGCGACGGTTGATGCGCGCTCTCTAGGGTAACATTATACACTGATGAATGAGCGCTGCTTTTAAATGAACATTTCTCTAAAACAAAATGGATTTGACAATTTTATTTTATTTTAACATTTATTTTCTTAATGGTATAAACAGGCTTTACACCCTTGAAACTTAAACTGGAATGTCACTGTTTCTGTCACTGCGACTTCCCGAACAGGCGAACACGCGCACACGCAACATTTTTTAAGTAAAATTGAAAATTGAGGATGCAGTGCATCGTAATGCATCATGATATCGAATTGAACTGAATTGATGACATGATAATCGTAATCGAACCGAACCGTGAGACCAGTGTAGGTTCACAGCACTAATCCAGACAGAGTGAGCGTTTTGCAGGAAAGGAAGAAGGAAATGTAACACAAACGCGAACTCTTTCATGTCCCAGAAAATGATAAAATGTGCTCTCATCTCGTGCAGCAGAAGTAGAAGTGGTTCAGTCAAAACGCTGCATCTGTCACTCGATTAGAGGTTAATATACGAGCTGTGAGTTTCCCGCTGACATGTTGCAAGCTTTATTTAACATCACACAACCACAACCGAAATACTCGGGAGTCAGATACGCAAATGATTGTTTTGTCATCACACAGGGGCATGGCCTGATCAAAGCGCTTTCCCGTTTTAGATGTGTTTTTCGCATCATTCATGCTGAAAACAAATGCTGCCGCTCAAAAAACGTATCGCACAGGCACAAGTACCAAACTGAGAGACATGGGTACTTTCGTGTCTACCTGCGCTTGAATATGGCCAGGCTTAAAAAACCCACACAAATGATGAACTTCTGTGAAGATGCAGCACTGGCTCGAGTGTCTTTCATACTGACCCCGGGCCATCAGGCAGTCCTTATTGTACAGCCCTGCAGTATATATGGTTTTAACAAGTACATCGCCAACCCACAAACAGTGTGAAAACTGCTTCCCATTGTGCCAATCAAAACACCCTTTAATGATGAATAATGATCAAGATTTACTTGTAAATTCTGTATACTTTTGTTTACCGGACAAATGTATAGAATGTGGTACTATTTTTAACCACCACAACAAATTAGTTGTGTCGATGTCCATGTTCTTGCATAAAGTTTGTCTCTGGCCTTATTGTCCAAAATGCATGTGGGGCTTGTCATAAAATGTGCCAAATCTGTAAAACCCACTGTAGTTTTAAAGCCCCTTTTGTGAAATGGCTTGATGAGTGCTGTTTTACTCTGTTGAAGCATTTCCATTTGAAACCAAAGTCTGTCACATCAGTATGAAGCCCTATAGTTTTAGGCATTGAGGTACAACTACTGACTCCAGTAAAGGTGGTTCGAGTGAGATAAACAGAATATTTAATGAGGAAAAATAGAGCACAGTAATAGCGCACCTCCATTACTTCTCTGTGGATTAACTTGCAAATTAATTGTTTAACACAACACAGGACTAGTAGTGTTCATTTTGATTGAATCCAGACTTTTAAGCTTATAAACGGACTCAAAACAACAAAACTTCACTATGCCTCTTATATTTTTATCAGTATTGACTGGAAGTTGGATTCACTTCCTCATCCAGTGAAATAACTGTACCTGCAATAGTTGAACAGGTTATTTGTATTTGATTTATAGAGCTCCACTCCCAAATGTTTCTTTGAATATTATTGACTAACCTAGTGTAGCATTGGCATTCTCTCTGTTATAAACACTTATAAACTTCTTATCTTTGATCTTCATTGTTCCATTAAGCTTTTATAAAACTGGAGGGATATATTTAAGCAACTACAAATCCTTTCTGTGCAGTGAAACACATGATTGTGGAAGATTTTGTTAATAGTCAATTTTATTTCTAACTATAAACTCGGATCCCAAAAAGCACGAGTTTGTGATTACCATGAACTTACCTGGTATATACAGTATTGTCAAGTGAACTAATCTTTTGTCTTGGTTTATAGCTATTTATCTAACCCTGTGTAACTTTTGTATTGCAGAACAGTCGAACAGACCCCGAGGAGCTGTTCACTAAACTGGAGCGCATCGGGAAGGGCTCGTTCGGTGAGGTGTTTAAAGGCATCGACCGCCGCTCTCAGAACGTAGTGGCCATCAAAACCATCGATCTTGAGGAAGCAGAAGATGAAATCGAAGACATCCAACAGGAGATCACCGTTCTCAGCCAGTGTGATAGTCCTCATGTCACCAAATACTATGGCTCTTACCTAAAGGTATGGATCGATGCTTTACTGGTTCACACATTAGCTGTAGCACATTGCTTGTAGGTTTGTTACAATACCAAAATGTCAGTAGTCGATACCAGAAAAATTCCACGGTTCTCTATACCATAGTGAAAACTGTTGGAACTGTATCTGAGAATAAAACATTAAATATGTTAATTATTAATGATGATAAAAAAATACATTCAAACAGCATGTACCCTTCAATTTTTTTAAAGTAAACATTGCTTTCCAAAATGTCAATTGAAAAGTTATTAAAATGAACTTTCATTATAAATAATAGAAAAGAGAGAGGTCCACTACTTGATGCAGTTCCTCCCAAACCTCTGACTCGACTTTTTAAAATACGTAATTCAACATATAATACATCCAAAATGTAAAAATTGACAGTCTACTCCACTTCCCTGCAGTGCTGCAATCCTGCACATTTAAAGTTTGCATTCTTTTAATTCAGTTAAGAGGTCACATCATGACTTATCAATCTTCTATTGGTGTCACATCTTTACTTCAAGGGATAGTTCACCCAAAAATAAAAATAATTTACCCATAACCCTCAAGCCATCCAAGCTGTATATGCGTTTCTTCTTTCAGCCAAACACAATCAGAGTTATACTGGCTCTTCCAAGCTTTATAATGGGAGTGAATGGGACCCTAGATTTTGAAGGCCAAAAAAAGCACATCCATCCATCATAAAAGTAATCCATACGGAGGTCAGAGGTCACTCGTCCACCAGAACTAGACTCGCGTACGGTCGTTACCAGAAGCCAGTGATTATAGTTTATTAAGTTATAAATATGGATATTTTTCTTACACAAACGCATGGCTTTGCAGCTTTTTTGGGCTTCAAAGTCTCAGGTACCATTCACTCCCATTATAAAGCTGGGAAGAGCCAGGACATTTTTTTAAATTATGGGAGACATTTATGGGTGAACTAACCCAACGAATTTGCAGGGCAACACAATGGTTGTCACATTTAAATATGGTTGTCATCCCTGAAACTTTGTCATCTTGCACAAGTAACATATCCCCCGCTTTTCTTCTGACCAGATGAAAACGTAAATGTTTTCAAATAAATTACATTACTAACGTTTAGATCTAGCCTTTGATCAGTAAGATAAGATCACATACTGCAAATTGGCTAGCTACCTACTGAGCGACTGAAACACCTTATGGGAAAAAGATATATATGCGTTAATCTTCAGTCCCTTCCGAGCTGTTGCCACCTCTTAAAAGCTATGCTGATATTTACTCCCGTTTTACCAGGTGAAATCGGACCCGACAGCTCAAATTACAAATCATTTTTTATAAGTTTACCGAAATCGGATAATCAAATTGAATCAAATTTAAAAATAATCACTGCATAGTCTTTAGTGTATTAATTACAAATCAATAGATTATTATTAAAGCTACAAAAGTTATTCAGTCATTAGCACAGACAGCAGCAAATGTATTACATTAAGACCTAATGCATGGATCTAATATAATATTACACTTTAGATTCTCCCTCCTACTGTTTGCGTTCACTTAAGACATAACCAACAATGCTTAAGTGAATACTCAAGACAGATGTTTTAAGATAATTCAGTGTGTAATTCAGTGCAATACGTTGCTAAAGAGAGCTCAATTCAGGATCACATGGTGTCTTTTTGTGCAGCGATTCGGGTGTGTGTCAGTCAGCACGAGGAACGCATCTTTTATGTGGATCATTGTGCATAGCTAATTAATATCAATCACGTCCTGCACTATTTTCACAATCACGCATGTGCACAAGTCCTTTGCTTCCTATTGACATGCGCAACTTTTTTATTAATATAATAGTAGTAGCCTACTTTATTTACAATAAAACAGCACATTAGTTTTTTTCAGGCCTATTTAATTACATTTTTTTTTAATCTTTTTTTTTTAATGCATCGATATTAGGGATGGCTCGATACCGATACTGGCATAGGGGATCAGGTCGATACTGTCCTCTTATTCTCATAAAAATTAGCCGATACCACGTACATTTTGCGAAACGGAACTGGCTGCCGCGAGTGCTCTAGGTGAACCGAGGCATAGGGACGTGCACTCCCAACGCAACAGTGCGGCGCGGCACTAGATCTGATGGCTGAGTGCGGGCGCGGACAGTAATGCACTCACTCTGTGTGTGCGGGAGAATAAAACGATTCGAGGGACTCCCGCAAACTAGAAATATCTATGAATAAAACAATTAAAACTAATAGATTTTTATTCATCTGTTGCAGAAAAGCAAGAATAACAACTAAAACAGAATAGAAACGATTTTAGGGCTGCAGCGATCGATTCTTTTTGTAACCGATTAATCTAGCACTTAATCGATCGATTAATCGGATATTTTTTTGTGTGTGTGTTTTATTAACAGAATAGTTATATTAAACTTGTGTCTATTTCAGTTAAAGCTGTTATATACTATAAGTTATATAGTATGCAAGTTATAAAGCTATCTCATATGTGAATTTTCCTTTAAGATGTTATAATATAACCACTCTAAGCATCTAAGCATATTTGTGTATTCTGCTAGTTTAACGCTGAAGAAGAGCTGTAACGAGACTTGTTGTTGAACACGCAGAAAAAAAAAAAAAAACTGACGCACTTTTTGTTCTGTGCGTTTTAACTGATAAATGAGTACTCCGAATCTTTATTAAAAACAAGCAGCCTGGGGACTTTAATTTTTTGTTGTTGTCTGTAACTATTTGGAAGACGTGAAATACAAACAAGGTCTCGCAAAGACTGCAATACAATATTTGTTCCTCCATCACGTCCCGGTGTGTACAGTGAATGCATGCTGAAATTGTTGTTGCGTGGCTTCATAAAAGTTTAAGCATATGTGATGCATTGCTGCAATTGGTCTGACGTGTGTGTGTGTGTGTGTGTGTGTGTGTGTGTGTGTGTGTGTGTGTGTGTGTGTGTGTGTGTGTGTGTGTGTGTGTGTGTGTGTGTGTGTGTTCTTTTTTTAGGCTATACTCTCTTGCAATTGAACGTGATAGTTAAGTTTACTACTTAAAAATGTCATCAAAGCTAAAAATCATATCTAGTCAAACCGCATCACGACATCCCTACAAATACAGTATGGGATTAAAATCAGCGAACATCAATAGGCTTAGACCACGTTACCTTGTTTCAGCGAGTTAAGTGTATTAAGTGAATTAAGTGTGTAATGATCACACACTTTATACAATTTCTGCCGTTTATTTACATATTTATTCTCCGCCATCGCGCAAACTAAATTCAAAATATATGCTTCCTGAACAGGTCCGTGTGAATAAACGGTCCGTGTGAAACAATCAAATCCCTGCGCCGCGCGTATACTGCGCGTCATAGGAATTTAACGAGGCTTCGATGCAGAGTTTTTGCCTCGAGGAATTTTTGTAATCGAGTAACTCGAGGAATCGTGTTAGCCCTAGATGTAGCCAATCACAGTCATATGTGTTGATTTCTTGAACGCAATGGCCAATCAGAAGCATTTAAGATAGACACCCCTCACCACTCAACTTTTTTGTTCAGTGCTGAATTCTGTATGCTGGCAAATCCTCTAATTATAACAGTGTGTGGATATTATGAAAAAATCAATGTGCAGTCAGCTTCACTGATAATAACAGAGATGTGTGAGATCGCGATGAACTGTCAGCTTTTTAGGAATTAGACTATTAAGGGAGCGCACTTTGCGCGCATTCAGTCATTCCCGACCACGCACGCAGTAACTGCTTGCTTTTGTGTTTAATTAACAGTGGTTTGTCTGTTAATACATTTATTATTTTACTCATTATTATTTATTTGTTAAAACAAGCAGAGAAGAAAATAAAAACAGTCTTCTAACCTGTGTTCTAAAATAGTCTTGTCTTCTTTTCTGGGAGCCTATAGTTACTTTTGCGGTAGAAATATCGGTATCGGTACTCTGTATCGGCAAGTACACAAATGTAAATACTCGTACTCGTATCGGTTTGAAAAAAATGGTAACGGGCCATCCCTAATCGATACTGAATCGTTCACATCAGCCTTACAATGCAAAGTAAAAATGATTATATTCCACATTTGTTCCACTCTGTCATAATCCACACTTGACTCATTTGGCTCCAGTGCCACGTGGAAATATTGACAGCCGTAAATTACAGAGCTTCTGTTCAGAAAGTGCAGCACTGGCAGGATTTTGATTCACGAGTACCCCAGTATTGTTGTAGCGCTGTAGTTTTGTGCAGTGTGTGTGTTTGTGTGATTTGATGCTACTGGTGACTCAGGGCCAAACCCTTTGTGCGATGTCACAATACCTGTATTTCTGGAGGGCTGCCAGAGCGTGTGCTCATAGATTTTGTCTGGCCGCTCGTGAGTGTGTGTGTGTGTGTGTGTGCGCATTGATGGTCAGTGTTTACAACAAATGATGACAAGTCGGCATTAGGCTTGACTTTTTTGTCCATGAGGAATTGATTGGATGGTTGAACCCACAAAAGACACTCCCTGCCCTTGACTTACTAACTTCAGTAGCTTTAATAACAATCTAATATTCAATTCATACAGTAAAGACTGAGTAAAGTAATAAAATATTAAATAAAACACCAGTCTCTATAGTCTCTATTTCTTACCTGAATACTACTGTTAGATGTTCCTCAAAAATTTCATTTTGTATTTATTTTATGCTATTGCATTTTGTTTCTTTGTTCATAGTTCCTGGCTGTTTACTTGTCTTCAATAATCTTTGAGAGCTTTTTACAGAGAGTTGAATCTGAAACCCCAATTGTCACAATACCAAATTTTCAGTAATCAATACCAATACCATTGAAATTTAACAATGCTTGATATCAATTTGTGATGCCAAAGATGATGATAAATGCAGTAGAATTGAATGTAGTCATATTTTCACCGGTTCATGTGGTTCAAACATTGCTGAACACTGTCCATAATGTCCTGTTTTTCTGCTTTCTGTAATCATAAATATATTTTTTTAATTCATTTATTTAGTGGTTAAGCGCCATACATGTGTAGTCACCTATTATTTCTCGTCTCATTATAATATTATGTATATGATATATCGGTGCCTGCCGTCTTACACTTAACCGTATTTCGCACTTGACAATATTTATCTGGAGTTTTTCAAATCGTGGTTATGAAACATGATTTTAATTAAAATGTGAAGTGATAATATTAACTGAAGAACTGTTTTTTCCATGTTATGGAAGTCAATATATTTACACTTTAAAGAGTAGAAAGTAAGTAAGTAGAAAACATGAAGATATATAAAATAAAGTAATTTTATCTGTGTAAATGAGATTTTTCATATTATAATCCAAGTACAATTGCTTTTCTCATTAAAAAAAAAGATGTTCGTCAGATATCATGTCATTAGATGCTTTCCCAGTGTTTCCTGTATCAAACACAGAACGCCAGTCTTAAAGATTCACGAAACGGCCTCAAACTCGCTTGAGCTAGCAATGTAAATCAGAGCCTTTACTGAGGTCACAAATGACATTTTTCAGTAGTGTCAGATTCAAAGTGCACCATGTACTGTGATGTATACTCATATATTATATTAACTATGCACTCAGTCAGAAAGAAAGAGGTTTCCCTCCCCTGAGTTTATAGTTAATTGTCTGTTGTTTTTCTTTTAGGGTAGTAAACTATGGATCATAATGGAGTATCTGGGAGGGGGTTCGGCTCTGGACCTGGTAAGCCCTTCGACTTTATCATTGAGCCTCCACAGCTACAGAATACATCTGATCCTGCCTCAACCTTGTGTGTGTGTGTGTGTGTGTGTGTGTGTGTGTGTGTGCGTGCGTGCGCGTGCAGCTGCGAGCCGGACCCTTTGACGAATACCAGATAGCCACCATGCTGAAAGAGATTTTAAAGGGTTTGGACTACCTGCACTGTGAGAAGAAAATCCACAGGGACATAAAAGGTGTGTACGCAGAGTATTTGTGTCTGCTTGGGTAAGTGGGTGTGACGACTTTGTTTTTCCACCGTCGTTTGTTTTTCCACTTGTCTGAACTGTGCAGGGCGAGGTAGATTCCAGCTGGGTCGTCTGCAATTAGCTGCACTGATTGGTGTTGTGTCTTCAATATTTGTTCAGTAGTTTTGTGTAAGTAAGAATGTATTCCTCTGGGCCTTAGAACAGGGTTGATGAAAAGCTAATAAATAATTAAATCAAACGTAACATTAAAATAAACGCTTTGGGCTGCACAATTAAACTGAAATAGCAGTTTTATCTTATCAAATCAAAAGTTGCAATTTTGAAGTAGTATATACAATTTTCTATGTTAAAATACATGATCTTAACGCAGTTTATCATTCATTGACTACTATAAGTATGCCATTCATAGGTTTCTCTGATTGATCTTCAATTATGTTCAGTAGTTTTGTGTTCTTAATATTATTATTATTTTTTAAATCTTTGTGTGATTTCAGTCTTAAACTTGTCAATATCCCATAATGAGAATTTTTTTTTTATATTTTCAGGTGTAAAATGTGAGAGTTTTAAAAGTAATAATTTATTCCTCTGGGCCTTAGAACAGGGTTTCCCAAATGAAGGTTTGTGAGTTAATGAAAAGCTAATGAAAAATTAAATCAAATGTAATATTAAAATGAACAAATTGGGCTGCACAATTAAACTGAAATGGCGATCATATCTTATCAAATCAAAGGCTGCAGTTTCATTAAAGGAGATGTAAGATTTTTTTATGTTAAAATGCATTATCTTAACCCAGTTTATCGTTCATCGACTACTATTAGTATGCCATTAATAGGTTTCTCTCCCAAAAATGTAAAAATTGAGCTCCTCAGGCACCTTAAAAACATCAGATCTGTCCATCTCTTTCCAGCTCAACCTATAGCAAGAGTTGGGGCCTGAGGCTGTTGAGCCGGTGTGGGGGTTCAGGATTGATGCGCTACATATGAAAAGACATTCAACTGCTTTTAGGCCTTCAATGATGAAACGGGTTATAGGCTACACACATTAAAGCGAACGTGACCTCGTTATGCACCCATTCAGTTTACCAGATGTTTACTTTAACTACTACAGTGTAGACAGTAGGGCTGGGTAAAAAATATCGATTTCTCGATTTTAATCTATTCTCATTTTTACGAACCGATGTCGATTCTTAAATCCCAAGAATCGATTAGTCATCCTGTTTTCAGTTGATGAATGAATGGAACATTGTAGCGCGCATCCCATCCAATAAACGCAAAAATTCTTTGTGCTTTGTTACTATTGATATGAAACAAAGTCTCAGATTTCAAATTACGTCCATTTTCTTACGAAATTCAAAAACAAATACCGTTTTGGCGCTGTGGCGTGAGATCGCTCTGGCGCAGCTCAAGAGAAGCAGCAGTGCCGAGCACACATAATCTTCTCTTCCGCCTTAATATTACCAGTTACAGCGTGAAATAAACATGAATGAGCATCTGAAAGTGTGTTAAAAGATAAGAGTATAACTTATCGAAATCCTTGTTGTCACATGGAATCGCTCAATCATTGTTTCAACCGAGGAAAGACGTCAGTGAAACAGCTTGTAAACAATGTCATGTAACGTCACATTTACCTCAGAAAAACCATATCCAGTGACCATGAACTCGTTAGTGAGCTAGAAAAATTAACTCTAGAGAGGAGCATTTTGCTAAATATATGCACCATATTACATATGCATTTTATGTTATTTTATAATTATTTTATGTTTTTCAATATTTAATGCATGTTTGAATAAATCTGGCAAGTTTTTATGACAGCCACCATTTAAATATTTATATTTCATATAACTTTATTATTAGAAAAATAAATAAAAGTGTAATTGTTTGTATACAAATCAGTAAATCTTTACCTTCAATATTAGGCTATAGTAGGCTAATGAAACAATTTTAATGATACAACTGAATCCCATAGTTTACAGCATTGGTTAAGAGATTTGTTTTCCTTGAGAAAATTTGCCATGTATTGTACCTGATATCCAAAATAATCAATATTGAATCGAATCGTAATCGAAATCGAATCGAATTGGAAGCTTGTGAATCGAAATCGAATTGTGAAATGTGTGTCAATACCCAGCCCTAGTAGACAGCCTTAAACAACAGTTGTGGTGTGTCATGTCAGAATAAGTGACCAGTGGAGATGCGTTGGATTGGTTTATTATAAGTAAGATGCTCATTCTCTCTTGCAGGGTTTTTCCTGGGTCAAAAATATTTTTTTTGGGTGGTGGCGGATGAACATGGTCCTCCACACATCCAGTACAAAGTACCCTTACCATGTGAACTGCGAGCCAGTACTGACAATAAATCCATAATTAATGCCAAGAACCATTTTGTAATATTTACTTTTCCTATTTATTCTCTAAATAAAAAATAATCACGGTCAGGACGGATCATAAAACAAAGTGCTTTGAACTATTTTATTTATAAAAATCTGTAAGTTTATTTAAAAAAAGGGGAATGTGTGACTTATTTGAAAGGAAATAAAATGAACAACAAAGTAGCACATTACATGGAAAAAGTGGCAGAATTATTAATTTGCATCATTTTATATAATACTAGATTGTTTTTTTCCGTCCATTGCTATGGTTATCACGGTCAATTACGCATTTAAATGCACTTGTCAATCCAGAAACTTTGCAATGTTAGCAGCTTTAAAATGATGTATTATATACAGAAAGCGAACAAAGATCGCTGCCGTTATAATCACTGAAGCTGTAAATAACAACGCGAGGCACACAAAGCTGCAGCCTTGAAGAAACTTCTGTTATAATCAATAAAGATGTGCAATGAATCTTTTATTGACATTGTGTTTATACTTTGTTGGTTATAATGAAAGGATTCGCAGATTCTGACTAACTTAGTCACATCTGATTGGCCCTTGCTTTCGCAAGTTCAACAGATATCACTGTGATTGGCTAGAAAGCTCAACCCTGCAAAAACACGTTGTAAATAGAAACCCTTTGTTTTTCACAGAGCACTTACACAGTCACAGGAATTTTTTTAAGTGTTTAAAGCAGCCGGCTATCAGAATAAATCTTTTGCGGGACAAAGATTAGTTTTGGCAGCCGCCAAAATATTTTTAATTCAGGAAAAACCCCAATCTAGACAGCGTGAGCTTACTCATTTGCACTCAAAAACACAGCTAAAAGTATTGCTAATGTTGGACCTTTGTTTGAACTTTTACCAATTTAGACATGCATTCACAAGCACCCGTTAGAGCTGTGATTGTGATGTTTGAGAAATACATTAATTTACACACATGCAGCTTATAACTGCGTGTTTTCAGAGGTTCACAGTAAATGCTGCTTCTCACGGACTCCAGCAAGTTCTGAGTTCAATATTCATTTGGAAACGCAATGTGCACTACGTTCACATTATTTATAGTTTAGTTTTGTTTAGGTCCTTTATTGTCCACAAGTGGAAATTTGTTCTTTGGCTTCACTATACACCTCACACAAGGACACCAGAAAAACAATATTATGCATAAAAAAAACAATAACTTTCCTATGTACATAAACAATTAATGCATAGCCTGCATATCCACCCCTACTCATATTCATATCTTCTCAACATTATATCTTAAGGCTGTCAAAATTAACATGTTTCTGTTTAACATGTTATAAATATTTAACGCAATTAACAGATCATTCTTTTTTTTTCCTGTCATTTTACTCTGCACTACAGTAAATGATCACGCTCTCATTCATTCAAGTGCCATAAGATGCCAAAAAAGGACTTAAATCTGCACTGGTACGCATCTGTGAAGCGGCTCTCTGTGAACAAACCGGTTCGTCGAGTGAGAACAATAAAAACATGAATGGGGCAGTTCTCCTCACCAGACATTATAGGCAATAGACAGCAAATGAGTATTTAAAGGGCAATAGAAAAATGTTATTGGCATCTTATCAGCCTTCTCTAAAAACTCACATGACATAGACTTATAAAATGTTTCATATTTTTAGAGATAACATCCAACATCCTCTGAAGTATGAGTAGACTTCTGGCTTCAGGTTCATTGTGTTTCTTAGTTGATGCAACACAGCCACATAATATTTTATACATTTAAAAAAATTTATTCTTAATATTTTATATTTTTGAATATCTCCATATTAATCTTGAACGGTAAACTCTCAAGTGTTGGATTTCTAAATATATATTGGTTATGCGTCTGTTCAGAATGACTTATGATCAGCAACCTTTTTATTTTGGGTGTGGCATTTATGCCCTACTTGACAAAATGGGGGGTGTGCTCTTAGGAGGTTGGTATATATGGTAAAATAGAAATTTCATCAGTTTTTTGATCATTCAAGTAGTAGTAAACGATTATGTGTCTGTTTTTCTTCATCGTCTCTCATCTTTACATGGTTACAGCCGCCAACGTGCTGCTGTCTGAGTCTGGAGAGGTGAAGCTGGCAGACTTCGGTGTGGCAGGACAGCTGACAGACACACAGATCAAAAGGGAGACATTTGTGGGAACACCATTCTGGATGGCACCGGAGGTCATCCAACAGTCTGCGTATGACTCGAAGGTAAGACCCTCTGTGTAGGGCTGTCACGATATGCGATATGAAACCGCAACACTCAGATCCACGAACCTACACACACACCTTCCAGCTCCCAGAGTTATCCTTCCCGTCCAGATCTAGTGCTACCACATCTTTAAATTACTATTAGTATTATTTGAGGTTAACATTACACAATACGTAGACCTACACCACAAAACTAGTTGATGATAAATTCTTTAATTTTACCTGTAACGGGCGTTTCACATCGCAAACGTCAGCCGCGCGTATTTTTTTCCCCGGCGTGCATGTTAATCAGTGTGCATTTACAGCGGGAACCTATTTTTGCTGCGCTGCCGCTCAAAGTGAAAGCATGCTTTTGATGGACAAAATAAATATGATTTCGCACAAAAAGTGCCCAAAATGCACAGAATAAACATATCTAGTGAGTTTTAACAAGAACCGGAGTTGGCAAACAAAAGAAAATGAAGACTAAATACAAATATTTATAGAAGATTTACCTGTAGTTTTTTCAAATGTTATTTAATAAAAACAAAAAATAAATCGAGGTTTGTATCGAATCATGATACGAACCGAATCGTGGGTTTGGTGTATCGTTACAGCCCTGGCTCTGTGCTTAATCTGCTTTAACCAGCTTACTACACCTGCAGCACGCTTGTTTATATCACTCCCTGATTATGTTTCCATAATCACACCGTTCTTGCAGTTATTAAAGGCTAAACTGTTAACACGTATCCATATATAAACATACATATCATTTAGGGATGGGTGATAAAATGTCAGCAATAATTATTGCAATACATTTTTCCTCAATAAAATTATAACAAAAATGTAATCTGTTTATGCATCAACTTCACCACGCAGTAGGCTTGGGCGGTATTCCGGTAATATCGTATACCGCGGGGTCTTAAAATAGCAACGGTATCAGTTTCATAAATATAGGTATAGGTATCATAAATATAATTTATTCAATGCCTAAAAATGCTTATGTATTTGTCATCAAGTGACAGTTTGGAGGAGAAAGAGAGAGAGAGAAAGAAGGGAGAGGCGGTAAATACTGACGAGGCAATTTGTAAATGTTGCAATAAAAAAGGTGACCGCGAGAGATGGAAACACCTCTAACCTAATGTCGCATCTCCGAAACAACCACCCACTCACTGCTGCGAGAATGCATTTTACCCCGAGTTCATTAAATAAGCGCATTAGTTTATATTTGTTAAAATATTATAATGTTATTTTTTTTACATTGATAATGAAAACTGAACAGCACGAGTAAGATGGGATGCATCGGGAGTCAGACATTGACCACTTAATTAAGTTTCATTTTGTAAAAGGCTTTTCTTTAAAGTGAATTTCGTTTTCTATAAATTGTATCTTAATTTTAATAATTTTTTTATCAACCAATTGCCTGGATTTAATAAATAAGAATTAAATATAGCAGACAACATAATCATGACATGATCGTGCGCTGGCGCGCCGCGGTCACTTGCATTGAAATCATCATAAATTAACCGAAACTCAGTGTATGTCTCACAGACATGACAGATAGGCCTATATCTAAATAAAGCTAGAAATTTCATTAAACGAAACAATTCAAAACGAAAAGAAATGGGCCACTCGCTGATTATTTAATCCATGATTTGCATTTCTCTCTATGCGCGTTCTAGGGCTGTGCAATTAATCGAATTTTGATTTCAATTTCGATTTCGGCTCCCAACGATCTCCAAAATAGTACAATCGAGTAAAAACGAGTATTTTGCCATGTTCTGTTTTGCTATTTTGTCTTGTGTTCTGAATGATTCGCGCACACGCATATCCGCCCCTCCCGAAGCCATAAACTCTCTCAGCCTATACAGTCATAAATTGCAAGCACAATAAACTTCCCAATAATAATTGGCTAATATAATATAGACTGGAGTGAGACCACAGACGTCTCTCGAGCTGTTGCGATCTCTTTCTGCTCGATCACTGTAGCGCCTCAGTTCAAGCGAACGGCAGCAAGCGCGCACATGACCTGATCATGTGTTCCGCTTTACAACACAAAACAAATCGAGAATGAACACAGGGAGCGATATTAACCCCTGTCTGCTTGTCCGGGAAAAGGGGATTTTTAAGTTTCAAGTGAAAGGGTTTTGCTTGCCCGACCGATCTTATACAGTCAGTGTAAACAGAGATTGGTAATGGATAGTTTCTGGAAGCTGCGCTGCCTAACAGCTCACACAAAAACTCACAAAAGAAACATACTGAGGTAGAAATGTTGAGTTTTTTTATTAATAATATATGATATAGTTAAGTAACATAACACGACTATGGGCTGTTCTATAATATCACGTTTGCAAATGTTACATTGAATTTAAAGTTTAATAAACAAGTAGCCTAGTTTATATATAGTAACTAGGCATGTGCCGGTATCAAATTTTCATGCTGCGATTAATTGATTGAGCTTTTATCACGGTATACGGTATTATCACGATATTTTAATTGCACAAGAGAAACAGACGGATTGGGGGTATCTAAAAAAAAACTTGCATCACAATGTGTAATTGTGATTGTCAAAACATTAATTTTATTTTTTAGTGACAACATGTTATAGTGTTTACATGGTTACTGAGGCTACTGTTTGTATTATTGCTTAACACAATTTTCATGATTTCAATTAAATTCTTGGATTTAATTTCAATCTTGATTCAATATTGACTCATTTGGATAAATATTAGGTAGGCTACAGTAGATAGCCTGCATTTAAATGTTTCTCAAGAAAAAAATATATCTCACATAATGCTGTAAACATACAGAGAGAAATTAAATATAATGCATACAATATAAATATAATAATAATATAAATATAAAAATGTAATATGCCGTAATTTTCATTATAATAACAATTATATAATGACAAGTAAACATATATTAAAATAATATAGTGCACATATTTAGCAAAATACTCCTCTCTATAGCTATTTTCTTATAGTCAACTAACATTAAATGGCTTTCCTGAGGTAAATGTAACGTTCTGTGACATAATTGTTCTCCTGCAGTGTTATTGACCTCTTTCCGTGGTTGAAAAACACTGATTGATCGAAAGTACGTACCTTTCGGTGGGTTGTACTGTATCTTTAATAAAAAGTAACAGATGATCGGTTTACTTGATCTGAGGCGCGCGATCTGTCACGTCACATTTACAAGCACCAAAACAGTATTTATTGTCTGAATTTCGTTATAAAACCTGAGAGCTGATATTTTTTTCATATCAAAAGTAACCTGCTCTGTCTAGTCTGTCGGTGTCAGTGTCCTCTTTGCTCCGCGATTTTTCTCTGGGTGAGAAAATGGATGTGTGGCGCGAGACCGTGTGAAAGTGTCAATTGCGTGAGTCTCAAGCTGAATGCGTGAGAGTTGGCAGCCATGCGGGGGATAAATAGTCGGCAGCGTTCCTCCTTCCGCCGTGCTTCTTCTCCATGTGAGGATTGTTTACATTAGACTAGAGTGCGCACTGCATGCACACAGTGCTTATACATGTGATGTGGGGATTGTTTACATCAAAGTGCACATGTGTTTTGCGCAGCATATACACATTGTTTTTTAAGCGGTTGATGGAAAATAAGCTGATGCGCGTTCTAAAAATCTAAATTCGGATCTATTATTTTTCACGGTATTTCGAAGTCCCCGCGATAACAATATCGTACAAATTCATTACCGCGATTTATCGCATTACCGAATACCGGCACATGTCTAATAGTAACTTACATTTTAGACGCAGTATTGACGGGTTTTGTTCTATTTCACAGACGAAAATAGTTACAAAAGAAAAGCATCACTAAGCGCTGTGTTTTGTTACTGAATGATTCATTATTTTGAATGAATCGTTTTAATGAATGACTCAATGATTCATTTATTAAGACGGTCACTTGACGCCACCTATTGATTTATTGTTTAAAGGTATCATTGATTTTATTTATTTTATTATTTGTTTAGAAATTAATCTCATAATATTTTTACAGTTGTAATTTTGCAGTGTAAATTAATTTGATTGATAAAAGCCCTTTTTATGAAAACTGAATTTGATCAAATGTAAAAATTTGACATAAAACATATATTTAGTTAGGTTTAATAAATAGTCCTTTATAAAGGTAAATAACGCCCTGGTGACCCCCTACAACAAATTACTTTGTAAACATGTCACCTTTTTCACCACTTCTGAGTTTGCAGGTCTGTTTAATAGTTCAAAAAGTACAATAAATGTTAAAATTTCGATTTTTTAAGAATTGTTGAAAGGTGTCTTTTAATAAATGCAACATTAGATCAAATTAAATGAAACTATTCCAAACGAAAAGAAATAGGCTAGCCTACTCTCTGATTATGTAATCCATGATGTGCATTTCTCTCTATCGTTCACTATGGAGATGGCGATTCGTCAATTTCTCTAAACAAAACAATTCAAAAGGAAAAGAAATATAGGCAGCATACTCTCTGATTAATCCATGATGTGCATTTCTCTCTATACGCGCGTTCACTACGGAGATATCAATCGACAATTTCTTTAAACGAAACAATTCAAAAGGAAAAGAAAAAGGCTAGCCTATACCTTCTGATTATGTAATCCATGATTTGCATTTCTCTCTATATATGCGCGTTCACTAGGTGATGGCGATCGTCAACTTAATCTTTGCAGCACTGACAGAAAAGTTGTATTAATAAAAATCAATGGACGCGTGTCACCGGATTTACAAATGCACGTCTTGCTTGTTGCTTGTTAATTTAATTTAAATTAATTAATAAAATGAATACTTTAATTGTCATAATTAAAATAATTAAATATTATTAAGTGTCCCATTTCTGCTCATTTATAAATAGTAGGGGTGTCACGATTCTCCAAATCCTTGATTCGATTACATTTTCGATTCTAAGGTCACGGTAAGATTCGATTCTCGATTTTTTTTTAAGCACAGGTTGCTGTTGCTCCTAAAAAGCTGACATCAGTTCATCGCAATCTCACACATCTCTGTTATTATCAGTGAAGCTGACTGCACAATGAATCTTTCATAATATATAGCCTACACTTTGTTTGTTATAATTAGAGGATTTGCCAGCGTACAGAATTCAGCACTGAACAAAAAGTCCGTTTTGAGCGGCGAGGAGAGTCTATCTTAAATGCTTCTGATTGGTCATTGCGTTCAAGAAATCAACACATATGATTGTGATTGGCTAAATCGCTCAACGCTGCCAACATGTTATAAATAGAATCTCTGGCCTGTAAATCGTTTCTATTTTGTTTTAGTTGTTCTTGTTGCTTTTCAGCAACAGATAAATAAATGTATTAGTTTTTATATGTTTTATTCATAGATATTTCTAGTTTGCGGGAGTCCCGCGAACTGTTTTATTCTCCCGCACACACAGAGTGAGTTTATTACCGCCCGCGCTCGGCCATCGAATCTAGTCCCGCGCCGCACTCTATTGCGTTGGGAGTGCACGTCTCTAGATCAAGAGCCCGGCCCGAGGATAGTGACGGGAAATATCGGCCAAGTTCGGGCTCGGGCATAGAATCCAAGTTAGAGGACTCACAGCCTTTCAACACGTGTGTTTTTTTCCCGCGCCGTGATGAGTCGTTCATGAACGATCCGTTCATTGCCTCTGTCACGTGACAAATGAACAAAAGACTCGGAAGGTCAAGTATTAATGTTCCCTGTAAATTACTTTTGACTACATTATAATGATTTCTTAATTCAGAATATGATCAAGATTGCGTTGGATGTGTTCGGGGAATTTGCCTGTTAAAAGTATAACATTTAAAGCCCCTGAAATGACTAGAAAAAAGATTAGTTAATTTTGATGAACGAGATTGAACAATAGAGACATGGGCGTGGCAGTATCGACGATTCCATTTTTTATTTCGATTTTTGAGTTTGTGAATTCATTTCGATCGATTTCGATTTAAAATCGAAATCGTGACACCCTTAATAAATAGTATTTATATCTACCACCCCCTCAGCACCTGGGTTAAAAAATTATTTGGCGCCACCATATTATAACGGCCCACGTATTAAAAATAGTCGAGTCTAAATAGGGCTCCGGCTCATATTACATTTATGCCGTCAGCCGGGATCAGACACAACGTGCACGGGTTGGCCTTGATTTTTGTTTTGGTTTTTTTTTGCCCGATCTGGTATTCAGTTTCTGAACGGTGTAGGCACAAGCCAACAGTTTGGTGACGCTGTCTGAGCCTTATGTCATAATTTTTAATTAGTCACGGTAATACCGTATACCCCGGTAAAATAGGGAGGAGGTTTGACGGTATCAAAATTTGGATACCACACAAGCCTACCACACAGACCATTTATCCGCTCGGCTCAAAAGTTAAACCGGCAGATACGTTTACTCTGTGATCGGTCTCGGTCACGTGACCACTAAACAGCGCTGTGAGATCCAGTGAGAAGCGCATGAATTCAGCGAAGAACACGAATGTCTCTGAGATTTAAACCGTTTAAAGACAGATAAAACCACACGGACGAACACTACAACCTACAAACCACCCTCATTTACCTAGGCTGAGACACTGCGAGCGTGTTTTGTCATATTGTACTTTAACATATGATCACAGTGTTTTAGTGCACATAAACTTTACGTGCTCCAACAAGCTAATCTATCTAATCTGTTATTTTATTCATGCTTTACAATATTAATCTTTAAAACAGCATAAGGATGCCAAAAAAAGTGGATATGTTTCATTTATATACAGGTGAAACTCGAAAAATTAGAATATCTACAAAAGTTATAATTTTGATGATTATGGCTTACAGCCTATGAAAATCTCAGAAAATTTGAATATTACATGAAGTCAATAAAAATACAAGGATTTTTAATACAGAAATGCCAGCCCTCTGAAAAGTATAATCATGCATATGTATATAGTTATATATACTAAATATATTAGTTTCACCTTTTAATTTGAATCGCTGAAATGCATGATATGTTGCACGATATTCAAATTTTTCGAGTTTCACCTGTATGTAAAGATGATGACATCTAAAATCTCTTTTATTATAATTTGAGATGCTTTCATTGTGTTAAAGGATGGTTATAAATCAATGATGGTTTAGCTCGCTCTTTCTTGCTTTATTCTAAAAGTGGTTTTCTTATGTCGTGCTCGATTTGTGTTGGACCTCATAAAGGAGTGTGTTTTTCTCTCAGGCTGATATCTGGTCTCTTGGGATCACTGCCATTGAGCTGGCCAAGGGCGAGCCGCCGAACTCAGACATGCACCCCATGAGAGTCCTCTTCCACATCCCCAAGAACACGCCGCCCACCCTCAACGGAGACTTCTCCAAGATCTTCAAAGAGTTTGTGGACTCCTGTCTCAACAAAGACCCTACATTTGTAAGCACAGCTAAAGCATTGCTTTCTGATTGAGGAATGATGTGCTTAAACTAGGGTTGTCACAGTATCTTAACTTTGGCATTCCAGCTAAAGTATCACAATACCAAGTAGTAGGGATGTGACGATACCAAAATTATAAACCCTAACGCTCAAAATAATTAATTGGTTTGAGTAGGACAAACTTAAATTAAACTAATTAGTTCAAAGTATTTATCCCATTTTTTTTTCTTTCAAAATAAAAAGTACAAAATAAAAATCTGCCAGTTCTGCTTGCTTAAACTTTGAATTTCTTAACTTAAAAAATTTTAGGCAACTGATTGCCTTAATTTTTTGAGTTTTGCCAACTTATTCGGGTTTACAGTAGTCGGCACCAATACCATTAAAATTTTACGGTTCTCGGTACCAATTTCGGTACCACAGCAAAATCTGTTGGGACTATTTTTCTATTTTATTGAACTATTTGAAAAAAATATTAAATTAAATGCAATTACTTTATTATTTATGATGGTAATCATAAGTACATAATACATATAAGCATTGAAGGCTACATGCTGTTTAACAGTAAACATTGCTTATAAAAAGATCAAGTGGAAAAACAAGCAACCTTCTATGCACACATTACTATTAGTTGTAGTAGTATTTTTATTACATTAAGACGTAGCTAAATCTACTGTACAACAGTTGGCTAATATAATTCAGTCAATTTCTTCAAGTTAAACCAAACTTTTATTTTGACGGGTTGCCGTGAAGACCTTTTGTGTGTGTGTGTGTGTGTGTGTGTGTGTGTGTGTGTGTGTGTGTGTGTGTGTGTGTGTTATGATATGACGATAGTTTTTCTCAAATGAAACTGTAAAATTCTCATGAAGTGACTCTCAGATCGGCTCTGAAGAGGAAGTTCATCATGTCCTCACATCGTGAGGCAGCAGAGACTGAAACATGCGCGTGTTTCAGTGTGTGTGTGTGTGTGTGTGTGTGTGTGGGGTAAATGAAACCGCGCGTCTACGCCATTCATTCACACAGAGACAAGCAGAACATGCAGGGTTAATAGTCTAGTTTTTGCGGTTTAATATTCACAGACACTAGTATAATACACTGTGGTGTATATCGGCTACAGTGCTCCTAGTAAAAGGTTAGTCTGGAGCCTCACGCTTAGATAAACACGGAAGCGACTGAACGCAGCTGTTAGTGGGTACCGAATATACCCGGGACTCGGTACTACCCGTACTACAGAAATGCTGGTATCGTCGCATTTTCTAAATTTCAGTACTGACTTGGTACCGAAGTACCGGTTCTTTTGACAACACTACCAAGTAGTATCCAGTGTCATATTTGTGATGCTATTGTAGTTTATTAATACTTTGAATTAGTTTATTTGGCCCTGTTTACACACGGTACTAAGATGCGTTTTGGTGGATCATGTAACACCGCTGTAAACGAGTGTAAAACGCTTCGAGCTCGTCCACTTCCAGTTGAAAACACATTCGACCGGATTGCTTTTGTAGTGTAAACGCTTATGTGATCGAATGTGTTCAAACACCCACTAAAAGACCGTTTTCTCTCTGTCTACTGGATAATGAGTGAACATTATGAGAAGAGATCGAGCCAGACGGGTTTAAACTTTACCGGCTGAAGACACAAGTTTGGTTTGAAGAGGGATATCAAACCAAGCTCAATGTTCTCTCAGCATTCCTGATTCCTAACACACACACACACAGCGTTCGGCTGATCTTGTGTCTGTCAGAGCAGAAACTAAAGCTGACGCTCTCTGTGTGTTTTTCTTGTGTTCATATGTAAATTGCGTGATCTTATTTTGTCCATTAGATTGAAAGATCTGAAAAAACACACACATTTACCCCTCTCGAAGGAAGTCCGGACGGAAGTGGTTGAGAGTGGACAAAAGATGTCTAGTTAGGTTTTAGCTTAATTTTATTAGTTATTGTTTTATGTCTTAATAGTTTTTATTAATTTTTGTTTTTATATTTTATTATTCTAGTAGCAAGTCAAAATTTCTTGTTTGTACATGAGAAATGTGGCTTTGGTAACTAGCTTAACTAAAACAAAATAACTTAAATATTAGTTTTTTATGACCCTACAAGTTCCATTAAACCATATTTGAAGTATAAAATATTTTCCTCACATTTTTATGAAGGAAAAGCAAAACACTAAACTTAAAGGTGCAAAAAAGTGCAAGCTACAGGATTTATTTTATTATGTAAAAAACAAAAAGGTGACAAGAAGAAGCATACATTGACTACAACATAATCAGTTATGAATAATTTTGTTGGTTCGTTCTTGTTTTTGCATGTGTTCATAATTCCGCTGTACGACAGCCTAGCCAAAGTTTGCGTTATTGCATTATCATCAACTTAAGACACAACTAGGCAATATGATTACAAAATCTTTAACAAATGTTTGAATAAAGGGTAAAGATGTCAATTCTCCTAGGCTGGACATCACTTTTGACCTTTTTTTTCAGTTAACATTTATTTTGTTTTGTTTCAAGTATATTTTATTTATGGTTTTGGTTTTAGTGAACTATAATAACTCTTATAATATCGCAATACCACTTACATTATTTGGAAGTGTCATCACTTTCGTTATGTTTGCTATAACAAACCTGAGTTTTACAAACAAACCCAGACCTCTCTGAAGTCCACCGAACTCATCACACAAGGTGAAGGTCATGTGGTTTGCTTATAATGTGCATTAAAGGGTAGTTCATATTCTGTGTGAACGGACTTTCACATGTAGGAATGTTTAGTTCTGGTTTGTAAATACTGTGGCACTGCCAGCATATAAAGGCTGCAACACACACTTATACTGATGTGTTTGTAAAGTGATAAAGGTAATAAAATGTCATTATATCTTCCTTTCTCAGAGGCCCACAGCAAAGGAGCTTCTGAAGCACAAGTATATATTAAAATACGCCAAGAAGACGTCCCACCTCTCCGACCTCATCGACAGACTGAAGCGCTGGAAAGCCGAGGGACACAGTGATGGAGAATCCAGTTCTGACTCGGACTCGTAAGCGCACAAATACATTCACAACACAATCATTTACAATCCTAAATAAGTTTGCACACCCTGCTTTCCATCACTAAAATGCCTGATGCTACTAAGTAGTTACTCTCTAGATCTTGTTTAAAATGAAGGATCACAACAGAATCAATGGTCAGACTTCAAGTCTCTTCTGCTCACCAAGGCTGCGTTTATTTGATTTAAAAAAATTAAAAAAAGTAATATTATCACAATTTTAAATAACTCTTCTATTTTAATATATTGTAAAATGTAGTTTTATTCCTGAGATCATTATTTTCAGCATCATTATCCCAGTCTTCAGTGTCACATGATTCTTCAGAAATCATTGTAATATGCATTTATGATTATTTTCAATGTTGAAAATTTTTTAATTTTCCTTGCATGCACGTTAAGTAAATTATATTTTATTAAAATGTTAATGCACTTTAAAAAGTGAATTATTTCAATAAAAGATGCGATGCTTGATCTGTTTATTGCGCCCTCTTGTGGGCATAGGAGACAATAAAGCACTTTTTTCCTCTAACATTAACATTAAGTATTGCCTTTAGAATACAAATATAATTTGAATTGTGCTAATATTTAAGAAGAAAAATTCGAATTTAGCTTTTCAGCCATTTTGACACAACACACCCTAATTGATGAAACTACCCTGAGCTGAGCATCTCGATGTGTTCTTGATGGTCTAATGATGTGTGTGTGTGTGTGCGCGCCTAACAGAGAGAGCAACAGTAAGGACAATGAATCGTCTCCTGAATGGTCCTTCACAACCGTTAGAAAGAAGAAGCCCGAGAAGAAACAGCCCAACGGAATGGTTAGTTCTCAATGATGATTTGGATATTCAATGTAGAAAATTCTGAAACTGGTTAATAGAGAACATGTCTGTGTCTTTTGCTCGCCTTCCTTCAGGCCGAAGAAGTGCAGAAGAAGTCCGTCAGTTTAACCACCGTCATGGCTCCTGTTTTTTCTGAGGTAGGGGACCGAGTCTTCTCACGTTCTAGAGGTCAAATGAAATAAAAAATGCCATTCAGAACAGGCCTGTGCCGGTAAACTTGACAACCGCACCGGCGCTGGTCTGCAAAAGCACAGATTCTGTATGTGATGCTGTTTTTCATGAATATTATAACAGGAGTGAAGCACAAAGCTTTGTTTACAAAATAAATTAAATATTACATCGCAGGGCTCCAGACTAACTTTTTTCACTAGGAGCACAGTGGCCCCCAACTGAAAATTTTAGGGGCACAACCAGAAAATGTAGGGGCACACACCCTAAATCAACATGCTGACCAAATATTCACATTTCTACTAATTTCCACTGTATTACTAATAAAAATCTTTGATAATAGATGCAGAAATTACAGTGTGCTGTTTCAAATTCAGTCACATTTTATAAGATGCAACAACAAGGTAAACCGACAGCACCATCGATGTCATGTCAGTACAAGTAGGGAAAAAATATACCATACATTCAGAAAGAAAAAGTGCTAAGTTACAAAGTGCTTAGTAACCTTTCGGTCATTTCATAGTTAAAAACAATACTGCACTGTCGGCAAACTTCGTGTTTCCCGCAGTTCTACCAAATTCACTGGTCACACATGTGCAACTTTGTGTAAATTTCAGTCACACACTCTCAAATTTTGGTGGCAAAATGTGACCATTTGGTCGCAGTCTGGAGCCCTGCATCGCAGCCAAACGTTTGGATTCGTGACGAATGAGAGAGTTGTGTGTGAGCCCATAAATGTAAGCTTTGTATTCAGTTTTGCGATCCGCTCTCCAGATTATCAGTGAATTTAGCAATATTCCTGTAGTTTTTCCACTGGACGAGGAATCTCTCGTTTCTTTCCCCAAATTTTCACTCACGTCTCACACATTTCCGAAGGGGATTATAAACAGTGTTTGGAATAACGGCGTTTAAAAGAATTGCGTTAGGTAACGACGTTATTTTTAACGCGGTGCGTTACCACGGGCGTCAGTTTGGTTAGAAATGTGCTGGGGACAGAGACGCTTTCAGAAGTGCATTTTCAGAAGTGCTGGGTACAAACTTAGGTAGATCTTTTGCCAAGCGTGTCAGAGGTTACGGGTTCTAATCCACACGTGTAGTTTTTTTTTTCTCATCAAAACTGAACATGTTCATCAGTGGTTACAGTCTATATCAAGCAGGACATGTTTGTGTGCATTTTATTTTGTGATTTCACCGGAATGAATAGAGTCCGCAACGGCGGTAGATTGAAGCGCGTCTGAGTGAAGACCGCGTGCGCCACAGAGGACGCTGTATCCATAACACTGATCGCCGAGGCAACGAGCGCTCAGCTTGAGTAAAAAACACATTTTAGCGCTAGATCACTTATTTAATAGCAAATTAAATGGCAACGCATGGCGTTGTTAGAGATTGATTTATTTAATTTGCTACAGTTACTGCAAACACACTTTATATTATTTAACTGTTTACTTTTGAAGAAAATACTTGAAGTACAGAATGTCTACCAGACCAGTTGTCTGACATTGGGAGTTTGATTTATTTAATTAAGAATAAGACTACAGAGCTAAACACACTTTTTTGTTGTTTAAAAGTTTACTTTTGTTGTGAACAAAACACTTGGAAGTAGCCTACAGGTTGTTTACTTGACCAGTTGTCTCAGGTTGAGAGCGTTTGATTTAATTTGCTAGAGTTAAATGCACTTTATATGGTGTAACGGTTTACTTATCTTACAAAGATAATACTTGAAGTGCAGGATAAACCTCTTGCTGCCTGTCGACGTGCAATAAATATCCAAAGTTATGTACAAACACCTGTTCTACTCATTTCAACTGCTCAAAAAAATCCAAATTCTTTGACATAGCAACTTTTTTTTTACAGTAACGCAAATAGTTGCTTTCCCTGGTAACGAGTTACTTTTATTATGGAGTAATTCGGTTACTTTTTGGAACAAGTAGCGAGTAACTATAACTAATTACTTTTTTAAAGTAACGTTCCCAACACTGATTATAAACGTTTCTTTCTTTGGTTCGCTTCAAAGTAGGCCTGTTATATTCTCATTCTTTACTGTGGTAAAGCAGAAAAACGCTGTAGGACGGATAGCCTACATTTTTACTTGCACGTCAAATTCTTTTTAACACAGTGTGTGCTTGTTATTAGACTTGCTAAAGCGCGTCAAGTTATGTGTAAAGCATCAGTTTCACACACTCGGGTGATTTTACTTTCACTTTCTCTGGCAGCGCAAATCAAACATAGTCTAAATGTCTTGTCCTTGTGGAAGATAAAATTCTCTTCTCTTTTACAACAAGTAGAAAACATGAAGATATTAGAAAAGAGATGGTCTTTCTGCTCGTGTCTCTCAAAGCGCAGAGCGGTAGGATTAGGCTACGTGTCTTTCTGTGGAAATATAAAACAAATGTTTTTTTAAATATTTAACTTTATTATATTATTTAAGTTACCATTATTTACTTTAATGCCTTACAGGCTTTAGTGTGTTTCATTGACGGAATTGCTCAAATAAACACGCATGTCTGTTAGGAAATGGATGTTTGAGCCTCGTTTATTATTTTATTTCAAAACAACCACCGCCTCCAATACCACCAAAACTGCCACCGTCACAGCCCTAATTCTGAATCTTCATTTGACATGAGAATCCTTCCAGTTATGACTGTTGCGTTTTCTGTGTTCACACCCAAGCGATTTTCGCTGACGATGAGCCGAGTGAACATGCTAATTCATTCCCTGACATTAGATGGCGTTTAATGTAAAACAGAAATGCCCCGGAAAGATAATCAAGTGAAATGAAAGGCCCATTTGCTCTGCAATACCACTCCATAAAAGTTGTCTTTTATCAATATTTTTGTAGTCGCTTGCGCGTTTGTCATACAGTTCCTTATGCTCCGACACCAGCAGCTCTACATTTACCATGGCTTGCATCTTCCTCGTCTTCTTCCCGACAGTGTGTAGACGCTGCTTGGCGTACATCTTCTTCGTCGTTGCGTATGTGTGCTCGGCAAGACCGTTTTGTGTTTGAGCGCCCCCAAGTTGTGTTTTACTGTAACTTCGGAAGCTCCAGACACGTGAGCAAAAGCGCCAATCTCATTGGTCGGATAGTTTTTGACGCGACGCATCAAAGCAAAAAAAACAAACCCGAGGCGTTTTTTTTTTTTTTTAAATGACACTTTTACGCCCTGCGTTTTTCGCGTCGGTGTGCACATTCACATTGGCGCCCTTTGTTTAATCACGAGGCGTTAACCGTCGGCGAATATCGCACGCGAAATTCGTCCCGGTGTGAACAAGCATTTATGATGTGAGTTTGTGTGGCTTTTTTTCAGCTGAAATCGCAGCAGCGAGACGATGAGATGACGAGAGGTGTGTTGGAGGAGCTGGAGAAGAGTCTGCATGTGGCTGAGGATCTCTGTCCTGGTGTCACAGACAGCATGATCAGCCACATCCTCGAGAGAGTTCAGAGGTCAGACACACACCGCACGATAATGTGTTTCTCATAGTTGAATTTAGGAGTATGGTTACAGTTTACTGACCTGGAATTTGTGTATTTATCTATGCCGTTTTCTAGCACTAATCATTGAAAGGGTCATGCCATGCGTTTTTTTTTTTTCTTCATGTGGTGCAAAAACAGTCATGATTATTTTCCACCCACTGTCTGATGGTACGTTTACACGACAATTATATGCTAAAAACGGAGGAAGCCCTGACGAGGCCCGATCGAGCCCCGGGAGTGACAGTGAAACGCGACTGGCACGCACTAGCCTTCTCGCTTTTGGCCCGACAGTGGAAACGCAGCAATTGAGGTCTTATGAAGTGATTTGGGTGGGATTTTTTTAAATGTGAATACTGTGACGTGTTTGTTCCCTGAAGAAAGCTTCAGACTACAATGGAGTTCAGAATCAGCGACACTAGCCGTGTTTCCACTGTCGGGCCCAAAGCGAGTGTGCTAGTGCGTGCCAGTCGCGTTTCCACTGTCGCTGCCTCTGGGCCAAAGAGCAGGGTTTTCTGGGCCGCCGAATATCTTGGTCCAAAGAGGGCCGACTCGGGCTTGAGGAGAGGTTTACCTGAGTCTGGAGACTCCATATACCAGCATTAAACAGTCCTTCCAGAAAAATGCAGAGTTTTTTTGTGATTGAATGACAAAAATCATTGATTACGCAGCACGTTTCCTTAAAAAATTAGATGAAATATGCAGGATATTTATGCAATTTTATGGGATGAAATTGCGGGAACTTGCAAAAACTGTGATTTGATGGAAAAAGAGGAAGAAAAGTGATTCCCCCAACACCCTGTTCTCACTAGGCTACTACCTTAATGTAAAGAGTCATTTCTTATTACTTCCTATGATAAGCAAGCGTAACACATCACAGAAAGTGCTGGGAATATTTCAGTTCTCATCTTGTTTTATTTCAGACCTTAATAAACACATGGCTCAAAATATTGATGAGTCAAACAAGTTCTGTAGCTTTACAAAAGGAATATGCTACAACTGTAAAAATGAATAAAAAAAATATAAAAAATAAAATGTGTGCTTCCTGTTTTACAGCTATTCAATGATGTTCACGTCGCGTAATTACGTCACTTCATAATGTTCCCATGGCAACAGGGAAAGCGGCTGCTCTTGTGTGAAGCAAACGTGACATTTTTCAACTTTCTGCTGAGATATGTGACCTTTTTTTGCAACAAAAAGGCGGGGATTATGAAATCAAGTGAGGCGTATTTGAAAAAAATGCGGCCCCCGCATAAATATGCTGATTTGGCTGATTATGCATTGAATTATGCGATTGCATAATCACGTTTTTCTGGCGGGACTGATTAAAGACTTTTAAAATCACTCAATCTCAGAACTCACTTTCAGACAGCAGCGAGTGTTTGAACACCTTCTGCTTGTGATCCGATGTGGATTTTGATCAAGGCAGAAATATTAATATGCGAATATAGTATACCAACAGTAAACATGGCGTATCATCATATAGGCGATCACAATCATGTATTTATTTCGTCTGTCTCGTAACTTTATACCGGACTGTCTGATATCCATATTTAGCTCCGCATACATCATAGAATAAAGCAACTCTGATTATTCAGGAGCGTCCTCTGTTTCTCTGCCTGAAAATATAAATGTATTGGGAGAGAGTGTTAAAGCTCCTCAGTAGAAATGATCATTCTTTCTAAATGTGATGTAAAGACTGTCCTATGACTGCACATAGACACAAACAGACGTGACTTAAGTACGCGTTTCCTCTTTTTTTTTTTTCCTGAAAAACCAGTAAATAGTACTTCTGTAAAACTAATGTGCAATCTTGACAAATGAATATGTTATGATCAGTGTATCACTTATTAGTGTAAAACATCGATGTTTGGGTTTTAAATCAGTAAACCACAAAAATGCCAAGAAACTGCCGCTTTTTTCAGGTTAGTTCTCCGATCTCGATAGTTTCCAGTGATTTCTTTCTGATAAATTTTCCGTTTGTTGGTGAAATGGTGTGTGTGTGTGTGTGTGTGTGTGTGTGTGTGTGTGTGTGTGTGTGTGTGTGTGTGTGTGTGTGTGTGTGTGTGTGTGTGTGTGTGTGTGTGTGTGTGTGTGTGTGTGTGTGTGTGTGTGTGCTTGTACAACTATCTTTGTGAGGACCAGTTTGAGTTTTAGACCATTGGAGTGAGGACAAAGAGAGTAAAGTGAGGACATTTTGGCCGGTCCTCACTTTCTGAGACCCCTTTAAAGGCCTGTTTGAGGGTCAAGACTTGGTTTTAGGGATAAGGTTATAATTAGGTTAAGGGTAAGGGTTCGGGTTAAGCACTTAGTTGTGATGAGTAAGGTTAGGGTAAGCGACTAGAGATCGCATTGTGTCAATGAATGTCCTCATAAAGATAGATGTACAACAGTGTTTGTGTGTGTGTGACGTTGTTCCAGAGGCCGACGGTGGAAAAGCGGCTGATATAGGGAGTAACTGGAACTTTGCAGAGCTTTTTCATGCTCAAACATCAACGATAGATAGATAGAAATTTTTTTTTTTTTTCATCTGGAAATTTGTTTCCACCGTAGATGCGTACATAACACAAACACACATAACTTGTTAAATTATCAACATCTCAGCGCAGCGCTTCTGTGTTGTACGTCACACGTAGGCTCACTATTGGCCGACGCTGGTCATGTGTGTGATGCGTGTGACGTACAACACAGAAGCGATACGCTGTTACACTAGTGAACTCACTCGAGGCCCACAGAGAAGGAAATGAATAGTTGAAATAAAGTCGTTATTTTTGTCGTTATTTTTGTTTGTTTTTGCGCACAAAAAGTATTCTCGTCGCTTGATAAACTTAAGATTGAGCCACTGTAGTCACTTTAGAAAGAAACACTTTCCTAAGAGTTTAGGAAATTTGTTAAAAGTATTGAAAAAATTGTCATAGCGATTGTAAAAAAACTGTTGATCGCAGACATGAACACACTTCCCTCCAGCCCGACTCTAGACGCCTCTGATATCATGTGTGTGTCGTGTTCCTCATCTCTGCTTCTGGATTGTGTGTTTGTAGGTTCTCTGTGAGTTAGTGGGAAACGCCACGCTTCTGCTGTCAGCCCCCGATGACTGCACCTTAACACACACTCACACAGAGAACACACATCTCATCATAACCAAAAGGAATTCTGCTCTTCTTGTCCCAAAGAATGGAAATATATATTATATTATAGAAATATAGTGTGTGTTCAACTGTATTTATACAATTTTGCCACATGCTTTTATATTAGTCTTCTGCTGGTGCCCAAGGATGTGTGTTACTGTTATTTTATTCAGCATTTTACTTTCGAAAGACACAAAATATCCTTACTGGTTAAGTAGATCTGCGTTCGCTAGATCTTTTGGTTCACATTTATTTATATGCGTTTGATGTCCCGATCTATTACTTTATTCTAAATGTTAAACTATGATCAATAATATATATATATGTTTGGGAGATCAACAGTGCCTTTCTGTTCGTCTTGGTTTGGGATTTCTTTATTACTCTCTACACACTGTTAACTGTAGCATTACAGAACTGCTGTATGGGATTACATGCATATCACATCAGAAAACAACAACAAAATGAATAGAAATACCTCATTTAAGCAATCATTAAGAAAGAAAAAAAAAATCAGTTTAATGAAGATCAAGATATAAACCGAGGAGTTTTGCTGTGCAAAAGCTTCCTTCACTTCTAGCCCACGACTATAGGGAATTTCACTTTTCTTTTAATTGGCAAGGTAATTTGTCTTTTATATAAAGGCCTGTTATCAACATTTGTTTCTCAGTAACGCCCTCTTTTACAGTGCCGTGTTCTTGAGCTGATATTTTTATATGAGAGTAGAGCTATACTGTATTTTTGAAGGAAATGTGCACTTCGTTTAATTTCAGAGACATTCCTCTTATCCTCTTACTTTGAGTAGATCTCAAGGGATCCTGCGTCTTTAACCAACGAGGACGTTTCTACACGCGTACACGCTTCCCAGCGCGACTCAAGTCCGGTCTAGAGCTCGAGCTCAATGCAGATCCTTCAGTTTTATGTAATCTCCTGTGATGAGGGATTTTTTTGTTTGTTTTTTGGCCAAGCTTGTAAAGAAACACAAGTGTGCCATTGCTGGTGCGGTGGTGACGTCGTCATCGCTCCTGTTGGCCTGGAGAGACTGTGCCAACGCTGCATCCCATTGTGCCTAAACAAAGCTCACGTTTTTATGTGTATGATGTCATTGTCTTCTCAAAAACAGCTTTAAGACGACGTTTTCACAAGGTGCCAGACTGCTGGAAGATTTTAGAGCAATAAAGGTGTTTAGTAGAACATTTGTATATTTCTTTATAGGAACATGTAGATGCAGAAGCTAGGTTTTGTACATTTCTTCACCAGAGCTTTTGTAAATTTAAGACGCCAGACGGAAATCTTTCTAGGCTGTATCATACAGATGCTGTTTCTTCTCTCTTTTTTTGTTTTTTTGACATCAACTGTTACAAATTAGTTTTTGTTTGGTGTGGCAAATAAAGATTTAAGTTATGACATTTCGGTGTGTCTGCTTTTTTCCCCGTTGATGACAAAAGTTTATTGCACTGTTGTCAACACTGCCTAAAATGATGAAATCACACTGTGTCCAATAGATCATGTTTATTTAAAGTGAATGTGAATTAAAAAATATAACACAAAACACTTGCGTGGGTTAAATATAATACAATTCTGTGGAAATTTATTCTAAAGCATTGTCCAAAAAAAGTAAATTTAGACTATCAAATAAATATCATAACTGAAATTCATGCGTTACTCTGAACTAGGACTATGCAATATGAACAAAAATGCTATCACTTTTTTTTTTTAATCAATATTGTAATCATTATTCCTTTTACACATAGCTTGTCTAACATTTTTTTAGGATAAGACTTTTTTATTTATTATTATTTGTGGGCACCATATCTTTGTTTACAGGGTTATTATAATAGATGAACCTGGAGCACAAAACCAGTCATGAGGGTCCATTTAAAAATTAAAAATAAAACCGTATGATGTATGGTTTGTTAGGATAGGGCAATATTTGGCTGAGATGAAACTATTTGAAAATCTGGAATTTTGAGGGTGCAAAAAAATAAATAAAACCTAAACATTGAAAAAATCTCCTTTAAAATTGTCCATTTTTGTTTGCAATTTTGCTGTATCCACTCACAAAAATATATATTTACGGTTGAAAATTTACGAAATATCTTCATGGAACATGATCTTTACTTAATATCCTAATGGTTTTGGGCATAAAAGAAAAATGTATAATTTTGACCCCTACTATGTATTGTTGGCTTTTACCCGTGCGAGCGACTGGTTTTGTGATCCAGGGTCACACATGTCTCAGTTAGTTACAGCTCCACTGAATGACTGTATGTAGTCATGCTTGTGTCTAAGGACGTGTGTTTAGCTTTGACAGCCTTCGTCACTTCCTCCTCCTCCTCCTGTAAGCTCCCGGAGGAAGGCCGCATGTGAGCCAGAGGCCCGGATCTCACCATATAGAGTATTTACATTTTATTTAAGCAACGAGGGCATAGTGTTTTGAATATCCTATCCATTAGACTATTATTATTTGTTTAATGTGGTCCTTTATAAATACAAATAGACTTTATTTTTTTCCACTCGTAGTCTGTCTTATATAGCCTAGTCTTCTGTGTTATTTGTTTAATATTTCTAATGTAGCATTTATTCGTTCATGAATGAATATATATATATATATATATTTCTCTCTCACTCGCTGTGCTATACGAAAATATGTGGGACATCTTATTTATAACAAGAGAGATTTAATAAATAAAGATGACCAGAAGAAAAACGATCTTGTGTCTGCTATCCGATCTGTTAAAACATCTCAATGTCCAACAAATTAACAAACTCTTGAAGATGATGTCAGGTAATAATATTAATACGATGAAAACAATTATATTTTTTTATGCAAATGAAACACCTAGAGCTAGATCAACGTTCTAATGAATAAAGACTTATATATATGCATATACATATGTATATCTATATTCAGTACATATGTATATATGGACTTTTCCCTTAAATATTTTGAAATTGAGTGTAGAGCCTGCAGTTAAACTCAGATCATCATCTCCGATCTTGTTTTTGAGTGTTTTAGACAATTATGAAACGCAACTATATAATAGACATTTATTTGACTTGACTGAGGCGTTATTAGTCATGTGAACCCGTCTTTTCTTTCATTTGTCATTTTTATTGATGAAAATGTTTATCTTAGCTATTAGAGAGATATAAAAAATGGATTTATTACATCTACGGGAAATGACATGACGGATAAAAATAGACAAAAGAGAGAAGTTTTTAAACTCATCTAACTCCGTCAGAGTTATGGACATCTGTCACAGTGCTTCGGGTAAACTGATGGATTACAATAATACTATAATGGATGATGATAATAGCACTAGTTTGGGCAGTGTCACTGTCATTGGAGATAAAATTGGCTACAAAATGCATATCCAGTACTATTGCAAATCTGTGAAGCTGCCAGTATAGGGAGAAAAACATGTTATGGGCCATAATGTAAAAGTTTAATGTTTAAATTCAGGCATTATGGCATATGTCATACATATTTTATAAAATAATATAGTTTGTGGATAATGTAATAGGTAATCGTGCCCGTGTTTAAACGTTCATGACGTAATCGAACCCTACTACAGCGCATGCGCGTAAAACGTCAACTTCGTATTTGATACAAATGACGTCATCGCGCTACTTCCGGTCAAAAAAAAAATCAGTCAAGGGTGGGGAAAAAGTAAATTAAATTTTAAGTAAATTCCACTACCAGTGGACTAACCTACATACAAATTCAGATACTCAGAATTGGAAACATGTCTGTTTTCTTTATAAATCAATAAATTCAAACAATGTAAGTTTATAAGACAGTATATAAGAGACTATGTTAGCCTAATAGGCTACTCAATCAAAAGGTTGAACACAACTAAGTCAAGTATACTTAGAATATTAATTATACTTTTAAGTATATATCTCGATCAAAAAGATGGGTACAAGTTGGCCAAATATACTAAAACCTTTATGTCAGTATAGGCCTATAAGTCAAATAATCCAACAAAGTCTGTTACAATAATAATAATAAAAAAGATTTTGAGGACAGTTACACTGTATTGAGACAGTAGAGAAATAATAATAATATTTTTTACAGTTTTCAACAATAATTGTCATTGTTGAACCCTTGTTCTTATTATGTTTCTGATGTCTCACTTTTGTCATTATGTTTTGCAAATAATTTATTTTATATACGTTTTGAGACAGTTTGTTTTAAGAAGTTTCAAAGAGTTAGTAAAAGAGTAAAGTAAAAGTTTCAACTTTTTTATTTAAGTAGGCATCTATTTTTTTTATTTATTAATACATAACCTCACTGTATTCATTTATAATGTATCATTATTGCGTGACATTTGTGTCGATAATCGTCAAGCTCAGGTGACTTCGCGTAGTGGGAGGAGGCCCCCAAATCAAATTCTGCTTAGGGCCCCCAAAAGTCTCGGGCCGGCTCTGATGCTAGCCTTCAAAATGTGTAAATAAAGGCTTGAATCGCTCTCAGTTCTGATAAAGACAGGATCACCTCATCTCCATTTCAAAAACATGCTCGCTGTCATCCAGAAAGAGGACTGGAAGAACACACACACACACACACACACACTGTCTCTGAATGCTTTTGTTCCAAGCGACGTTTATTGACAATAAATATCATTGTTAGCCTAAGTTGATCGCATTGTTTTCCGTATTAAGTTCCGGGAGACTGGAGTCTGTCTCCCGCATATTGATAGCGGCGCCCTGGTGCCCGCAAATTAGTTCAAATCTCCGAGAATGTGGAGCGCGCGAGCAGGAGCGCGCATGCGAGACAGAAGAGACTGTGCTCCAAACAGTGTAGCGCGCGCACGGGAGAGAGCGAGAGACCTTGCGTGTGTGTGCGTGCGTGTGCGTGTGTGCCTCATAAAGCGAATGTAAGACAGAGAGCATCCTGATTGGCCTGTTTCGCTAAGTCCAGCAATCAACCCCATTTTGGGCTGGAAAACCTTGCTGGCATCTGGCAAGTAACACACACTCATGTCGTCCTGATGATGAACACACACACACACACACACACACACACACACACACGGGCGTAGATTACTTTTCACTTTTTATACAATGTAAATTCGTCCCCCGCACTTTTTCATAGGGCAAGTGTGTCAACGACAAGCTGAGGTTTTCACGGGTGTGTATACATCGATATTTAAAATCAAGAGTCAAGGATTGTCTATACGTGACTTTCACGTTTCCATGGTAATCAGTCACTCGTGCATGACACGCTCGCACCCGCGCCGAATCCATCAGTTCTCCATAGAGTTCAAAATGGCACAAAAAAAACTCTTCACTCCTTTTTCACGAAAAAGTCAAGCACTGTAAGTAAGCTGTCATGTAGTATCCGAATTGTGTTGCACAATGATGAATGACTCCGCCTATTTCTCTTGTTGAATAATTAACAGGTTTTGTTGTAAATTCACTACCCGAACAAACATGCAATATTTTCAATCTTTTTTTACTCGTAATGCATTTTATTTTCACAGATATGTTATCAAAGCCCTTCAAATTAGAATAAACATGGTGAATTTTAATGCTGAATTTGTATTTTCTTGCATTAACAGCCACGATCTGCTTGAATCAGGCAGCGTTGCAACATGTGTACATATCATAATTTGGTAACACTTTACAATTAGATTAAAAAAAAGTTTGTAGACAAACTATTTTTTTGTAGTAGTAGTTTTAAAAGCTTGAAGTTTGAAGGTTTTCAATTGTAAAGTTTTAGTTTAGTAAGACAGACTTTGTTTAGGCTAGTAAGAAAATGTAATTTTGCCAAAAGAAGAACTTTTATTTTAAGTAAATGTTATTTTTAAATCAGCTTCAGTGTGATATTTAACCATATTATCATGCTTAACACTGATAATTTGAATAATTGTAATGCGATGATCAGATATCTAAATCAGAGAATATCATATGTTTGGGCAGTTGATACTGTTGCTACGCCCCTGCACACACACACTGTCTCTCTGGGGTTTTCCTGTGTTTTCTTCAGTAACACACACTCATGTCGTCCTGATGATGAACACACACCTTAAAGAAGTCAAACTCACATCATTCATACAAAATCAGAGACAGACATTTAAGGCATCAACTTGTGAAGCGTTCATAATTCAGATTAGTTGCATAAAAATACTTACCGTTAAGCATGTTAATATGTCATTAAGAATAATGCAATAAGTGTATTACCAAAGGTTATTAAAAGATAACACAATACATTGTGTAGTGACAACTATATAGGATAGGCCTATATAAAAACAAATATGATGTTACACTATATAATAATTAATTAGGTAATCAAATTAGGCATCGATTTCTTGTATAAAGGCAGAAATGTTGTTTGGCATCTTTAGACAGACGTGATAATATGACAATAATCTTTTTACACAGTCAGACTTTTGATATCACTATATATGCATGCTCAGTTTCAATGTAGCAAAAAGCCTGCGTTTTTCTGCGGCATGATATGATTTATGAATATAGTCCTTAATCTCTCATAGATTAACAGAAGCATCACGTCACAAATACAAGCTGTGTTAAAGATTCATACAGCGACACACCTTCATTGTTTTCCATTGTATGAGGGTTTTTATTTAATAATAGCACCAGTTTTAAGTTTAAGAAACTGATTTTCTCATGATTGGAAATTGGGCTAATATAACCATAATTAAATATAGGACTATACAGTATTTTCAGATTATGATCATTAACATTACTATAGTTTTGACACAGATTGTGTTAAATAAGCGTGTATAATAACAATTAACATTGATAAAAGACCGAACTTGCAACGTCGCAGAAAACCAAATGTTGATTCAATTTGCTACTAATTTATCACAATTTTTTACATTAGACTGGTACGAAATTTGGCAAAGGTTTTGGCACTTGCGGTGTGAACAAAAGAAAAATCATGGACAATGAGCACATTGGAAATGAATGTGAGATTAATTTCATCTAGTGGAAGTGTTTGGTACTGCAGCCACACACACTCTTACTGAAAGATCATTTTTTGAGTTATCAACCTCAAATTTGGAACACAACTTGTTTATATTTATGGCTATGAATTTCTCACAGTTTAAACATGTTTTGGAAAGAAACTAACATACATTTTAGCCTCTTTGCATTTTATTCATTGTTAAATGTCATTAATATTTGCTTGCATTTTAGTGAGCAACCTTATAAGTTATAAATGAAAATCTTATGTCAAAGATACCTGTCACCATGAGGCAGTCCTCCTTTGAGGTGTGACCACGCCCACCGGTGTCATATTACATCAGCCAACACTGTTTTATCATTTAAAGAAATAATTAAAGCACAGTATAATCAAGCTTAAACGGCCCACTTTACCTGCATTCACCCTGTATATCTCTATACAATTTTAAAATAGTATGTTTATGCATTTTTTATCATAAAAAACTTCAGTTTCTAGACTATGACTTTTTTAAGTTTCCTATAAAAAATCAACAACTTTTTTTCACTTCAGCAATAATCTACCTTCTTTAAAAAGAGACCGAACTTCATTTCATTTTTCAGGTCTATTCTCAAAAAGTGTTTAACAGGTAATAAATAGATCATTACTGACCCCATATAAATATAATTTAGTAGGCTACTATAAAATCCCCCAAAACGAACCTTGCTGCAATGGCTTGCTAATGAGGGAGTGAATGATTGACATCTCAGATAGCATACATATCTTTGTTTCTTATCAGAAGTAGCAGAGCACAAAGCACTTTGCGATTATTGGATGAGAGGCGTTAAAAATAATGTTTGATGGGGAAACGTAGATCTGGCAACCCTGGCTCGAACTACGGGTAATTCATAGGGTCAAATAAAGCCTGCATTAACGTTACTATTTTTTCACTTTTAATGCGTTATTGTTTCGTTAACTTGCCCTAAGTTCAACACAAGAGAGACTTTCTTCACACGCAGTGTGAGTTGCAGTCGGTCATGTTTTGATTGACAGGATATAATCGGCACTGATCATCGGCTGTTTTTAAAAAATCGGCGGATGGCTGATAGTTCCCTTTCGAACGGTCACTTCGTATTGCGTAGCTATACGCAGTGGGGAAACTCCTTTTCCTCGATTTACTGAAGCCTTTATGTAAAGCGCATTTGCAGCTGCACAGCTAGAACATGAGCGTCTGGCTCGCTCATAGGCTGCGCTGCGGCAACTGCACATCCAATGGCGCAGGCGCCTCTGACGTGCAACCAATGAGATCACTCTGCGTCATACACGTCAGAGCCCGCCAAGGGGGCGTGACCTCAGTCTATAATAGTCCCCGAATTCGCCATTATAGCAGATTTTACTCCTTCAGCGACAAACTTCACGTCTCTGACCATTTATTGAGCCTTCGCCGTCGAACAAGCCTTCAGCCTGAGCGAGCTACAGTTCAGCAGACGACACATTTCACCGTGTTTCTCCTGACGCCGTCTCTCCTGTGGATATCCGGCGATATCCTTTTCAATATCTGTTTATTATGTGTTTATATCTGTATCAGCTTTGTTCCATATGCCTCGTGTTATGCGAGGCCTACAAACACGCGAGCTGCATTCATGCCTGGGACTCTACCACGCAGAGAATGCACTCTCTGTCGGCGGATGTGCGGCCTGCGCGTGCATGCCTATCTCCGTGCTGCGAACTCGGCTAACGTTAGCTCTCTTTCGAGACGGCGGCGCCGCGTCACCCGCGCTCCCTTCTCCGGCCCTACTTCAGCCGAGGAAGAAGAAGCGCCGCAGCCAACGGCATCCAGAGAGCACGGACGTTTGTGAATGCACGCCGGCCACGTCCCTGCGTGCTTCACTCACTCCAGCTCAGTCATCTCCGGTCCCGTTTCGAGGGAGATCAGCGCCCCCCCACCACCACGTGGCGGGCCTCGTCTCTTTCGGCGGACCCAGCGAGGCAGGACTAACTCCGACGCTGAAATGCTTCGGATCCTAACACAGGCCGTCGCGGACCTCGAGCTCGAGTGGAACTAACCGTGCTAGCTGGCGCCGACCAGCAAAGCCGGCGAAACAGGCCTCTCAGCCCCGCCCTGCGGCTGATGACGAACGCTTCCCGCCAAAGCCGTCCTAGCACGCAAAGGAAAGAGAGGGCACGTGTCCCGCGCTTGCCGGACCACCCTCAAAGAAGCCAGCAAAACTTCCCACAGCCCCCTGTACAGTTCAGGCGGATTTTATTATTGTAAACAGGCCCGCAGCAGTGAGCGCGTCTTTGCAAACAAACGCCGTTTTCACGGCGACCCAAATAAAGCACACGAGCACAACACATGGGTTCACGGTCCCCCTTCACTAGGCGGCCCCTCCCTTGTTGTAACACTGACTTCCCCACACGCAAATGCTTGTGCAGTCAGTCCAACATTCAATGTGTGCACAAATCACAATATATGGGTTCACGGTCCCCCTTCACTAGGCGGCTCCTCCCCTGTTTTAACACTGACTTCCCCACACGCAAATGCTTGTGCAGTCAGTCCAAGATTCAATGTGTGCACAAATCACAATATATGGGTTCACGGTCCCCCTTCACTAGGCGGCCCCTCCCCTGTTTTAACACTGACTTCCCCACACGCAAATGCTTGTGCAGTCAGTCCAACATTCAATGTGTGCACAAATCACAATATATGGGTTCACGGTCCCCCTTCACTAGGCGGCCCCTCCCCTGTTGTAACACTGACTTCCCCACGCGCAAATGCTTGTACAGTCAGTCCAACACTCAATGTGTGCAAAAATCACAATATAAGGGCATCAGGTCCCCCTATGTTAGGCGGCCCGTCCCAATCAGTGTGTCAAGCCCTAGCCACACGGGTTATAGCCTGGCAAGCTATCCCCGATGTGTCGAGTTGAGTTATAAACGCTATAAAGCGAGGCAACTCGCTCCAATTCGCTCGCAGACCCCCAAAGTTTCAGGCGGTTCTCGAGACTTCGGTGAGAAGCAACGTGGGTCACATGCTTCGCACCGATGTACAGAATTCATTAGCAAAAGGGGTGATAGAATTAGTCCCCCCTGTGCTAAAACATACGGGTTTTTACAGCCGCTATTTTCTAATTCCGAAAAATGACGGCGGCCTCAGACCCACTCTAGATCTGAGACATTTGAACAAAGCTCTCATGAGACGGCCGTTCAAAATGTTAGCTATCAGTTTCACAAGCACAACACATGGGTTCACGGTTCCCCTTCACTAGGCGGTCCCTCCCCTGTTGTAACACTGACTTCCCCACACGCAAATGCTTGTGCAGTCAGTCCAACATTCAATGTGTGCACAAATCACAATATATGGGTTCACGGTCCCCCTTCACTAGGTGGCCCCTCCCCCGTTGTAACACTGACTTCCCCACACGCAAATGCTTGTACAGTCAGTCCAATACTCAATGTGTGCACAAATCACAATATAAGGGTATCAGGTCCCCCTACGTTAGGCGACCAGCCCCAATCAGTGTGTCAAGCCCTAGCCACACGGGTTATAGCCTGGCAAGCTATCCCCGATGTGTCGAGTTGGGTCATAAACACTATAAAGCGAGGTTACTCGCTCCAATTCGCTCGCAGACCCCCGGAATTTCAGGCGGTTCTCGAGACTTCGGTGAGAAGCAACGTGGGTCACGTGCTTCGCACCGAAGTACAAAATCTATTAGCAAAAGGGGCGATAGAATTAGTCCCCCCCGCGCTAAAAAATATGGGTTTTTACAGCCGCTATTTTCTGATTCCGAAAAACGACGGCGGTCTCAGACCCATTCTAGATTTGAGACATTTGAACAAAGCTCTCATGAGACGGCCGTTCAAATTGTTAACTATCAAACATATCCTCGCGCAAGTGCGCCCGGGGGATTGGTTTGTCACAATGGATCTGAAAGATGCTTACTTTCACATTCAAATAAATCCTCGTCACAGGCCATTCTTGAGATTCGCCTTCGAGGGCCGGGCTTATCAATACACCGTTCTGCCGATCGGTCTATCGTTGGCACCCCGTACATTCACGAAGTGTGTGGATGCAGCGCTTTCTCCTCTGATATTTCAGGGAGTGCGCATGTTAAATTATCTCGACGACTGGCTGGTGCGGGCACAGTCGAGAATCGAGCTATTAGCTCACAGGGATTTGATTCTCGGCCATCTAAAATGCCTGGGTTTCACAATCAATGTTTCAAAAAGCAAACTAACCCCCAGCCAGAGCATGATCTTTCTGGGCACAGTTTTAGACTCGAGAGCTATGACAGCGTGACTCACACAGAGCGCGCGCTCTCGGTGCGAGCGCTTGCAGGCACTTTCAGATTGCGCGAGCGCGCGCCACTGAAGAAATTTCAGAAACTGCTTGGTCTCATGGCAGCAGCATCGCCAGTACTCCGCATGGGATTACTGCGCATGCGCCCGATGCAGCATTGGCTGAAACGCTGTGGGCCAACTCATGCATGGCAGTCAGGCAGCTTGCGCGTTATGGTGAATCACGGTTGTTTAAGAACCCTGATTCCCTGGCGGGCTCAGAACTGGCACCACGAGGGGGTGACAATGGGAACAATTTCCAGGAGGAAAGTGGTTCTTACAGATGCGTCCAACCTGGGTTGGGGAGCGCTGCACGAGGGCATAGCTGCATCCGGCCTCTGGTCGAGCACGGAGCAGAGCTTACATATCAACTGTCTGGAGATGAAAGCAGTAGGGTTGGCCCTGAAGGCATTTCTGTCGAACCTCAGAGGTCACTACGTCTTAGTCCGCACAGACAATACGTCAGTGGTGGCCTACATGAATCGCCAGGGGGGCATCAGGTCAGGTAACCTGCATGCGATGGCGAGAGACCTCCTCTATATGGGCACAAACCAACCTGAGCTCTCTGAGAGCAGCGCATATCCCGGGCGTCCAGAATGTGGGCGCGAATATGCTTTCATGGGACAACACTCCCCTCGGCGAGTGGTCCCTGAACCCACAGACGGTCAGTCTAATATGGAAGGTGTTTGGCGAGGCCGAAATCGACCTTTTCGCCTCGAGAATCAACACCCACTGCAAATTGTTCTTCTCGAAGAACAGGGACGCGCTGGCCCATGTCTGGCCCAACCGTCCCTTTTATGCCTTTCCCCCCCCCGTCTCGATGATTCCACAAGTCATCAAACGGGTCAGAGAGAGCGGGTGCCCAGTCCTTCTGGTGGCCCCTCTCTGGAAAACCAGATCGTGGTTCCCGGCACTAGTTCAGTTATCGGACACAATCCCATGGCCTGTCCCACTGAGGAAAGACCTCCTCACACAGGTGAACGGGACATTGTGGCATCCGAGACCCGATTTATGGGCCCTTCAAGTTTGGCCCCTCAACGGGTACCCAAGAACCTTCCTGAGAAGGTTTTAAGCACTATATCTGAAGCCAGGGCCCCGTCGACTCGGCGCCTGTATGCTTCAAAATGGTCAGGTTTTTCCAGCTGGTGCTCGAAAAATCAGGCTGACCCAGAGTCATGTGTGATATCAGTGGTTTGCTCATTCTTACAGGAGCTGCTGGACGCGGGTTGCTCCCCGTCCACGCTCAAAGTGTATGTGGCAGCCATAGCAGCACATCATGTTCTGACGGCTGGCCAGTCACTGGGAAGAAACGACCTGGTCGTAAGATTCCTGAAAGGTGCGAGGAGAATGAACCCCTCCAGGCCTCCGTCTGTGCCGCCTCTGGACCTCTCCACGGTCCTGGGGGCTCTGAAAGGTCCGCCTTTCGAACCGCTCCAATCGGTTGATCTAAAAACCCTCTCGCTGAAGACCGCTCTCCTTATGGCGTTGGCATCTATCAAACGAGTGGGAGATCTGCAGGCGCTCTCTGTGAGCCCTGCATGTTTGGAGTTGGGTCCAGATGACTCCAGAGTCATCCTCAAGCCCAGACATGGTTACGTTCCTAAAGTGCTCTCAACACTGTTCAGAGCACAGGTGGTGACGTTATCAGCCCTCCCTCCTTCTGCAGAGGATGGAGAGGTTAATCTTCTCTGCCCTGTCTGAGCGCTGAGAATCTATCGGGAGCTTTCTGCGTCTTTTAGACAATCAGAACAGCTTTTTGTCTGCTTTGGTGGTAGATCCAAGGGGGATCCAGTCACTAAGCAAAGACTGTCTAGATGGATAGTGGATGCTATTTCTATGGCTTATACCGCAGCGGGTCAAGTTTGCCCTATAGGTATCAAGGCCCATACGACCAGAGGTATGTCTCGTCATGGGCTTGGTCATCTGGCATTCCCATTAGTGATATTTGTGATGCGGCCGGCTGGTCCTCGCCTTCCACATTTATGAGTTTCTATAATAGGGAAGTGCCTTCCCTGCAGGCGAAGGTGCTTTCGGTATGATTAAGACCCATCGGTGGCTGGTCTTGTCATATATTACTGTGCACTATCACATTCACATATATATATAAAACCCGCTGCTGGCTGGTTGTATTCATGCATAAACCCGCTGTTGCCGGTTATATTTACATATATATAAAACCCGCTTTGGCCGGTTATATGACATATATAAAACCCGCTTTTGCCGGTTATATTCCATACATATATAAAACCTGCTTTGGCCGGTTATAATTTCATATATAAACCCACTTGACTGGTTATATGTTCATATACCAATAACCCCGACAGTGTCTGGGTTCATTGGTGTAGTAGGTTGGGTTATTTCTAACTGATGTGTACTATTTTAGACCTGACGGTGTCTGGTCTATTTATACATAATTATGCGGTTATGGCTTGTTCTGTATGCTCAGGGGCCTGAGTTGCAGTGGCAGCCAGTTACTCAGTGCAGCGTTTTGCATGGCGTCCCCACTGCGTATAGCTACGCAATACGAAGTGACCGTTCGAAAGGGAACTACTCGGTTACTCACGTAACCTCAGTTCCCTGAGTTAGGGAACGAGTATTGCGTAGCCAGCCGCACTTTAGTAACATGGCAAGTTGTCGCTTCAGTCGTTAAACCTGCTATAATGGCGAATTCGGGGACTATTATAGACTGAGGTCACGCCCCCTTGGCGGGCTCTGACGTGTATGACGCAGAGTGATCTCATTGGTTGCACGTCAGAGGCGCCTGCGCCATTGGATGTGCAGTTGCCGCAGCGCAGCCTATGAGCGAGCCAGACGCTCATGTTCTAGCTGTGCAGCTGCAAATGCGCTTTACATAAAGGCTTCAGTAAATCGAGGAAAAGGAGTTTCCCCACTGCGTATAGCTACGCAATACTCGTTCCCTAACTCAGGGAACTGAGGTTACGTGAGTAACCGAGTAGTTTGGTAGATAGTTTGAATCAACATGCACCAATGCTAGATTTTCTAAACGTCATAATCATTTGTTAACAAACAAGTATAAATTACTTCAAGGAGCTCATTGTGTCTGAATTAAATTATTACATTGTTTAAATGAATACATTTTTAGCTAACTATGATTTGTATATGTAGATTTCTGAAATGCATAACTTGGACAGTTTCCTCTGATAACAGATCACTGTAAATTGTAATATGGACTCATGCACTTTCCGTAAAGCTGCTTTGAATTGATGTGTATTGTGAAAAGCGCTGTACAAATAAACCTGAATTGAATAGTGAAAATAGTAGCTTTTATTGGCCGATACATCGGTGCATCTCTAGCCCGCACACATCAAGACGGTTTTAGTGTGAGTTGTGGCTTGCTGTGTGTGGCCCAGATGTGGCACATGTGACCTTTGCTGATGTGCCATAGTTGGCCCAGATGAGGCCCGGATATGTTTGTTTTTGCCAGAAGATTGTGGGAGATGTGGGCCACAACTGGGCCAGATGTCATTTGCTATCTGGGATCTTTCTTCTTCTGGGGAGTCTTTGAAACGTTACAGTGGGTTCATTTATTTTGCCGTGACCTCTATAGAAGAAATATACCATAGTTTTCTTCCACGTTACAAACTCTGGAAACACAAACACTTTAAAATGCGTAATGTCTGTGTTTGTCACGTAGGTGTCAGTAGAACAACAAAAACGACTTCCCCTCTGTATAGAGAGCTTCCATTAAATAAAGCAAATAAACAAATTAATGTAATCTCTGGGTAATAAGCAAAATCATTGCTTTTTAATACTTAATATAAGGGACGGAACAGAGAGTAAAAACAAAGTTAAACAGAATAACATAAATCAGAATACACGTTCTCTCCTATAGCCTATTAATTCATTCAGATTGGCTGTAACCCTAAAATAATAATAGATAATCCATACTTCCCTAATGTTTTATACCATTTAACGCTTCTCTACCACTTATAGACACATTATAGGCATTTTTTATAATTAGTCAATGTGTATTGCTTACTATACACAAAGTATAGTTTACAAAGTAGACTATCCAAATTATTCTGTAAACGATGAAGATGAAGTTAATAACATTCATATCAGGGGAGCTGATGAAAATGAAATGCTTGACATTGTTAATAATTGTAAGGATACATTTGTTACTGATTGCTGTGTTATATCGGGTCTAATTTAAGTCACGTGTGGCGTTCCACAAGGTTCGGTGCTTGGCCCTAAATTGTTTCCTGTGTATATAAATGACATTTGTAAAGAGCCTAAAATATCAAAAATTGTTTTCTTTGCTGATGACACAAATTGATATTGTTCGTGGAAAACATTGGAACAGCTTCTGAATACAGTGGAAATTGAATTGATAATCTTAAAAAAGGGTTTGATGATAATAGACTTCGAATTGAAGTAAAGCAAAGTTCATTAGGCTATATGTAGTAATCGGAAAAGTAAAACAAAAGCTAAAATTAGGATTAATAATGAAAATACATATCTGGGTGTTATAATTGATCATAAATGATGCAGGAAACCACATAAATAATGTAAAAACAAAAAAAATGTCTAAATCCATTGCAATATTGTACAGAACAAAACATATTTTAAATCTCATTATAGTATTGTTCCCTCATGGTTCCATACATTAGGCCAGATAATTATCTCAATATGAATAATTTGTGTATGTGAAATGTAAATTTCATTAATTTTGTATAAATGTTTGAAATGTAGGCCTACTTTTGCAGTTATTTATGCACATTTTGGGAAATGTCTTATGTAACTTTTTGTCTTCAGTGAGAAAAGTGAGTCTTTTTGTTATTATGTATAGCTATTTTGTAAATTTAAAACTGAACTCTAATGATAAAACATCATGATGAGGTCTGAATACAATGAATTCAACCATTTTATATAACAGAACCCGTATGCGCGACCCACTGACAGTTCAGTACGTGAGTGACGAGTGTGTGGGCGTGGTCAGGGCCCGTGACGTCACACTCGTGGGCGGGGTCTTTCGCGTGGGCTCAAATACGCGGGCGGAGTCGAGCTGGTTCAAATAAAACAGAGTAATTGTTGGCGACTTTGTCTTCATTACATCCTCCTCGGAAGGTGAATCTTTCTCGATATTCTGTGCTACAAAAACTTGTCTTACGTCTGTTAGTCTTGCATAGGGCTTTGAAGTTTTAGCAGTGAAACATTTCTTTAATCTGTGTTTCGTTGTTGTGTAAGGAATGCGCTTGTTTTCCAGACATGGAGGAATGATTTTCTGCATATTTATGCAGTTGAAGCCAATAACAGAAGCTGTGTTTGCTTTTGCAAAGGTAATTTCTGTTCCAAAACTTTCCTTGCCTTTGTTTACAAGTGCACGCAAACTAAAGCGACCCGCCCATATCTGTGCGCTTTTACTTTCACATTATCTCACACATAAATGATGTGTTCTGCTTTTCTGTGTGCTTATTGCAGAACAAATATCGTGCATTGTTCAGTTTTTTGTAAATTCAAGCTCAAGTTAATAAGATGTAGACATTGATGGTAAACACTGTGCTTTAGGCCTGATGTTGGGACCATTTTGCATTGCATAGACCCCAACATCAGGAGGTCCAAGAAGAGAAAATGCTCTTAAATGTTATTAAAGTCAAGTCACCTTCATTTATATAGCACTTTTAACAATATAGATAAGTTTGAAAGCAGCTTTAGATAATAGGAAATGAAAGTAACAGAGATTGTTTTGGCTTTACAGCAGCTCTAGAATAAAGTTATTGTCCAGATAAAGTTAGTTTTGATTGATTCACTTACGTCGGAAAGATCATTAGTTATTAACTTAACACGACACCGTTCTAACAGAAAACACACACACGCACACACACACAAAGTCAGAAGTATTGCCTGATACACTGCCTTCCTTGCTTGAATAAATCACTTTGGATGAAAGCTGCTAAACCCATAAACTGTACATGTCTTTATCAGGCTTTACTTCCCTTGAAAAGGTTTTGATACGGTCATGAAGCCTCCCGGCGAGGAAGAGAACGGGCGTTTGGACACACTGCTGTTCAACACCCTGGCCAGAGAGAGGCGTCTCTGGAGGACGCCGGTGATGAGGAACGGATGCCTTCAGGTGGGACTGTGTTTTTAACTGGTTTCTGAACACGCTTAATCCTCGTTCAGACCGCATGTGATGTTTCCCTCTTTACAAAACATTCTTCCTTCATCTCAGTGGTGTACACTGTCTATCTAAAGACACACACACACGCATACAAAAAACTGGGCTTCGTTTGGGTGACCCCACATTGAAAACGAATGGGAAAGGTGAAAATTAATGTTTTTCTTTAAATTTTTCAATAAAATAAATAAATCCAGCATAAATCTAAAATTTTCACACCAAAATGAAGGCCTGGTACTACAGCATAAATGTAATGTGGAATGAACACACACACACACACACACAAACAGCCGTGACTGCAACTACAGAAAGCATTTGTATAGAATTTGGCATAGAAAATCAGCCACACATGCAGATATGAAGGGGTAAGACCTAACACGCATACATAAACACACATGCATGCACACAAACACTCTTTCACAGGCACACACATACACTTTTACATGCACACTCAAACACACATGTACACACACAACTCCTGCTCATTTCTGCTTTTCGCTATTGGTTTTATTTACATTTTATTTTTTATTTATTATTATTTTTATATCTTGTTCTAAAGTTTTTTTTTACGTTTTTTTTTTACATTTGCTTTATTGAAATTATTCATAAATGCAACCGGACTGAGTTTTTCTTTTTGTTGCATTTTAGTTATATCTTTGCAAATTTGTGGCATTGCAAAAATGGACACTTCAAAACACCACAAATTCTAACCTTTCACAAAAATACTGATTTTGAAGTATTTTATAATGTTTAAATATATTAAAGTATTTTATAATGTCACAAAATAAATATGAATGTGATCGAGCAGTTGGCCACATTCAGAAAAGATGAATGTATCTCTATGGCCCTCTGCTGGATCTATATATATATATATATATAGTGTGTGTGTGTGTGTGTGTATATATATATATATATATCTAAACATTATTTCTAAAACTATAATTCCCACAGGGTTTCTTGTAACCAGCAGATGACAGATATGGACGCTTGTTTCCGCCGCAGAATAAAACATTTCAAAAGACAATTGCGATTTTTATTTTAAATTTTTTTTTTATAGTGCAATTCTGACTTTATTTCTGAGAATTGCATGTTTTAAAGTCCGAATTGTGATATAGCCTCACATTGCGAGATATAAACTCTCAATTCCTTTTTTTTCCCTTTTTTCTCATAATTGAGAGTTTATATCTTGCAATTCTGGCTTTATAATACGCATTTGGGAGAAATAAAGTTGCAATTGCGTGTTATAAAGTTCTGTGAGTACTTAACATTTAACTTTGTATTTTGAGCACTTCTTGCGTTGTTCTTGCCTCTTCACGATGACTCGCTTGCTTTAGTCCTCAGTTGTAAGTCGCTTTGGATGAAAGCGTCTGCTAAATGACTAAATGTAAAGTCAGAATTGTTAGATATAAACTCGCAATTCTGAGGAAAAAGTCAAACTTTTTTTTTCTTCTTCTGTGGCGGAAACAACTCCCACAGAACTCTGCCTGTAATGATGATCTAAATTAAATGCAAGTCGTTTCTGGATATTGGTCTAGGTGTTAGTTTTATTTTCCAAAGAAATTTGCGATTTCAAACGCAAACTAATGGTGTAGTTAAATTAATTTTATGGGTAAAAATCGGTAAAAAAAGTACCACATATCCCCGAAAACACAGGATAAATGTATAGTTGAGAAGTAAAAAAAGAAAAGCTATATCATTTGTATTAAAGAATTGAACACTTTTTTTTATTTTTATACAATGGCTCTGTAAATGTCATATAGCGTTGTGTGCATGTGCTTCCAGGGTTCAGATATCAGCCCAGCTCAGTACCACGAGGTGATCGTGTGGCTGCGTGAAATGAGCAGCACGTTCCAGTTTTCCTCCGAGACGTTTGCTTTGGGAGTGTGTGTTCTCAACAGCCTGCTTGCAACGGTCAAAGTGAGTGAAACCACCATCACACATTTCCATCCGGCTCGCAGACGATGTGTTGAGACTCTTTCTTTGCAGACTCAGCTGAAATACCTCAAATGCATGGCCATCACCTCTCTGATCCTCGCCGCAAAAGTCAACGAGGAGGATGAGGCAAGATGCAGAAACCACAGAAACACACCACACGACTTTTAACCATTCCAGTGCCTTTATTGTTCTGTTTTGTTGGCGCACAGGTGATTGCATCGGTTAAAGACTTGCTGGAGCAAAGCAGATGCAAATTCTCAACCGCTGAGATTCTTCGCATGGAGCGAGTCATATTAAACAAGCTGCGCTGGGACCTTTACATCGCAACGCCCCTGGATTTCATTCACATCGTGAGTTGCAACTCATGCGTCACCTTTCTTGAGTTCAGATCAGAACTTAACGGGACTATAAAAGCACGGGAAAACATTAGGGTTGGGTATCGTTTGAATTTTCAACGATTCGGTTTCTCGATTCTTATCCATTAGTAATTTCGATTCCGAACGTCATTCACATTTATTCTAAGTCTTATTGCAAAACGATGTCATTGTAGCTGAATATCATGAACAAAAATCAACAGGCTAAAGAACACTTACACAAGGAACCTTCAGAAATACCATCGCAAAAACAACTAGCATAACTAATATAGATTTTCAGTACACACACCGTAATTAAAATAAGAACAAATAAAAAAATTGGCAATCGCACAAATAAATACAAGTGAACACAATTTCAATTGAAAAATAAATAAAAAAGACTATTTTCAGGTATTCCGGTACAGAAACTGTAATCAAATGTAAATGAACACTGCAGTTTATGCATAAAATATGCATTACAAAAGTTATTCAGTCAAAGAACAGCAAATTAATTTTCTCTGTGTTTGATTAGTGTTATTATAGTGACGACAGTAGGAATATTAGGCTGCTGTCACTTTAAGAGCTGCGCGGATCCAATACACTGATACACATGCCTTAACGTTCACAAAGGAATCGAAATGCGTGCGTCTTATCAAATCCATGGTTTTCTGTAACCGGTTTTTGATACCCAACCCTAGAAAACATACAGCCGTTTTGATGTGCCCATTGAAAGCATCAGCAGAAATTGACTTTTGGTCCTTGATATTGTGCATGTAAAATCTGCGGCCGCGTGGCACCTGTGTTCGGCCAAGGCACTGATCTGACTTCACTTTAGCAGGAAAGCAGATAGATAACCCTGCAAAACATCTCCAGTGCAAATATACCTGCAGAAACCAGAGCTGTCCTCATACTTCATCTGTCCTACATAGTGGGGTTCAGTTAAAATATCCAAAAATATGAATTTTTAGCAGAAGTTAATGTAGCAAAGAGTTGGCAGAGGCATTTAGCCACACGATCGGATCAACCACTAAACATGGGAATGGAAGTGAGTGTGTTGCATTGCTGTTTTGGCACAACACGGACAGCCATAAAACAGCCAGAGTACATGGAACGAGACCCGATAAAAATACTTCTGTGGTTTAAAGAGAACGGAAGATCCTGATCCTGAAAAAAAAAAAAAAACTCTTAGTTAAAAAAATGATAAAATCAGTTTAAATATGGGAGAAACTTGTGAAACCTGGGTCTTATTTTACCCTAAATCAAAATAATATATGTATTTTGGATAAAGAAAACCAAGCCTATTTTGGGACCGTTAGGGATTTTTTTTGTATAGACATTAGTCGGGAAAGATGACATATTTAATATTTTCCCATTAAGTGGCTGGTTTTTGGTGTGATAAGCATTATAAGATCTAAAGTTCTCCACAGTTTTATCCCTAGGAATTATTTTGTAAAGATGCATTTTCAATTTTAAGGCAGTTAAGCATGCAGGATTCTGGTTTTCATGGCAATTGAACATTTTTCCTTCTCATTACTTTAATGTAAAAATTGTCTTTATCGTAATGTAGAAACGATATACCTAACAATATGCACTTGTACTGCATTATTTTTGTCCTGAATAATAATGCCAGCATTCAAAAGAATCTCAATGGTCCTAAAAATGCTTAATTTTCTTCATCCAAACCATTTTAATTTTTTGCGTGATGTTTTTCAACCCATATAGGTCATATTAAAGATAATTATAACGCATAGAATAATGAAATATAATTGCTTGTGAAATGAAAAAATATCTAATAGCATAGAAAAATAAATTTCCTTAACTTCCCAAATAAATATCCACAATACAGAATACCTTAAATATATATTCCCATACAAGGTCCATGTGACTCATCTGTAAAGTGAAGACACGCTCACATACAGCCATAGATATAAAGTCACGCTTCCACAGTAAACATTTAACGAAACATTCTAGCAAGATATATATATTTTACCCTGAACTCATGAAACTATCCCATCATTCCTACTCAAACAAGATGGCTTATCTGTTTTTCCAAAAGGCTGAACCTATAAAACTTGAGCATTGAAAGTAAACGTGAAACCAGAATCGGTCCTATTTACTTTCTTAAAGGGGTCATGACATGAGAAATCCAATTTTCCTTAATCTTTTGACATATACGAGGTCTTTCTGCCATTAAAACATCCTGCAATTTCAGAGATTAAAACATCCTCATTATAAACTAAGCACTTATTTAATCAAGCTCTAAAAATGGCTCGTTTTGATATTGCGTGATCTGTGATGTCACATGGGTAAATGCATTTGCATATCCCGCCTCCAGAGCAAGTCGCTGGTCATCGCCTATAGAGGGCGCAGCAGGATAAGTCCACTTTTACGCTCCGTTTCCAACAGTTAAAACGACAAATAAATGCACACTCCGAGAGCGCTCCACATGTTTGATTATGACCATCAGATGCTCAGAATTGATCGGGTGAATGCATGTTTTAAACAGCTTATTGTACACGCAAGTTAATCGCCGTGAAAAATCGCCATTGTACATTTCTGTGCGCGATTTTCATGTAATATCAACACTGTTCTGTCATTTATCAATAAAATGGCTTAGAAATTGAAAAGTTTGAGCATTTATTTCTTCGTAACTAAAACCCACAGCTTCACTATTAGTATAGAGACGCTGCACGCAATCGCTCTCTCCCTAATGCATTCATATAAATGTAATCTTTCTTTACCTGTATCATATTTCTCAAATTTCTGCTCATTCTAAATCAAACGAGACAAACGAACAAAGACGAGTCGTGAAGTCGTGAGTAAAGTGAAGTCGTTCAACTGTGTCGGTGTTCAGACTTCAGAAGATCCCAGCGTCAGGAACAAGTGGATCTTTTATTTTAATGGCGTCCTGGATCGCGTCGCAGGATTATATGTTCGTTCGGAGCATTTTATTCTGTAACTGACGCACAGTTTAATGGAGAGTTCACAAAGAAACTTTTGTTGACGGATGAAGCAGCGACGTTAATCTGACAGCAGCTTCATCACAAACCAAGTAAAGATTTCATAATGCTTTATCTGTAAATTAAGGTTTTATATGGATAATGTTTTCATAACGTTAATGCAGTTTCCTATGCAGTGACGTTAGCCAATCATAACAGTGGCATTTACTGACAAGCCTTAAAGGAGCCGCGCCTTAAAAACTGATCATTTCAGACAGAAAAAAACTTTAATAACGTTATAAGTGAACCTCAAGGAATTAAATAAAATTCATGTCATGACCCCTTTAATGTAAGTTTTCTGGTTTCATAACGCATAATTGCACATTATTAAAGTTTTCATAATTATTCATCACTGAAGATCAGTGTGATATCTTGCTTTGGGCTCATATTCAGCTCTGACTTCAATAGTGAAGGAAAGTCAATCAGGGACTCACTTCTCAATATGAACAACAACAACAAAACCAACAACCTATCTGGATTTGGATATAGAAGAGACAGAGACTTCTGTTATGGAGACTATTGAACACCGCACATGTTTTAGAGGTTAACACACACACACACACTGTCCTGGTGTGGTTGTTCCTCCTGCAGTATCACGGGCTGCTGATGACCCGGGTGCCGGCGCTGGTCCGGGACGGGGCTCAGAACAGGCCGGTTCTCCAGGCGTCGCTGTGGACCAGGCAAGCGCAGCACTGTATGGCCTGCCACCAGCTCTGGCAGTTCAAGGGCTCCATACTGGCCTTGGCCATCATCACTTTAGAGCTGGAGACACTGACGCCGGACTGGTTCTCGGTCTTCACCGATCTGCTGGGGAAAGCACAGGTACTAGTGAAGCTTATAATACCAGCGTCACGAAACGTTTAAAGGACAATTCCGGCGTAAAATGAACCTGGGGGTTAATAACACATGGGTACCGAGTCGACCGTTCTCTGGGATGCGTTTTCATGATGATCAAATGTACCAGGTTTTATCTTTAGTTTTACCACAGATTAGCTTATAACGCTAGTATATAGGGCAGGGGTGCCCAACCCTGCTCCTGCCGATCGACTGTCCTGCACAGTTTATCTCCAACTCTAATCAAACACACCTGCCTTTAATTGTCAAGTGATCCTGAAGACCTTAATTGGTTGCTTCAGGTGTGTTTGATTAGGGCTGGAGATGAACTGTGCAGGACAGTCGATCGGCAGGAGCAGGGTTGGGCACACCTTATATAGGGCATAGGATAAGTAAAAATAAAAATCGCTAGTTAATACCACTAGCAAGTCTCAGAATAGCCCCACACTAACACTAGCATAATGAGGGTTTCTACCTGCAAAGCGAAGCATTGAGAACTGTGTAAGTGTACAGACAGTTTAATAAGGAGATACTTTATAAAGACAGTTCACTTCACGTATACAAGCAGGAGCCATCTTTGGAAAACAGTCTCGGCCAGTCGAATCACGAACGCCGCGCTACGTGCTGGTCGATAGGAATTACGTTTGTGAAATCTAATTACATGGAAATGCATGAATTACATCTGTTAAACTATATGGGTGACTAACTACAAAGTGAAAGTGACGGCCAAGTATGGTAACCCATACTTGGAATTTGACCTCTGCATTTAACCCATCCAAGTAAGTGCACACGCATTAGGAGCAGAGTAGTGAACACACACACACACACTGCAAATGTGGATACACACACCCGGAGCAGCGGGCAGCCTTGAGTGGCGCCGGGGAGCGATTGGGGGTTAGGTGCCTTGCTCAAGGACACCTCAGTCATATTCCTGTCGGTACTGGAATCGAACCAGCAACCTTTGGGTCACCAGTCCAACTCTGTTACCATTAGGCCCCATACTTACAATATTTTTACCAAAAACATATCAAGCATTTTCTCTCTGAGATGCGCTCAGTGCTTTCTTCCGGAAACAACGGACCATATGCGATTCCACGTCTCTGTTCAGTTCGCGTAGCGCGGCGTTCGTGATTCGACTGGTCTAGACTGTTTTCCAAAGATGGCTCCTGCTTGTTTACGCGAAGTGAACTTTCTTTATAAAGTATCTCCTTATTAAACTGTCTGTACACTTACACAGTTCTCAATGCTTCGGTTTGCAGGTAGAGACCCTCATTATGCTAGTGTTAGTGTGGGGCTATTTTGAGCCTTGTTAGTGGTATTAACTAGCGATTTTTATTTTTACTTATTCGATGCCCTATATACTAGCGTTATAAGCTAATTTGTGGTAAAACTAAAGATAAAACTGGGTACATTCGATTATCATGAAAACGCATCCCAGAGAATGGTCGACTCGGTACCCATGTGTTATTAAACCCAGGTTCATTTTTGGCCAGAATTGTCCTTTAAGTTGATCTGCTTGATGGAATATTATCGGTATCGGCCCATATATGATGATTTTTAATGTTATCGTTATCCGCATGATGAGAAGATTTGGCTGATTTATTAAAGCCGATAAATAATGTATTTTCACTTCAGATGTGCTCTGTTCAACATGATGGTTTTGAATTGCTTGAAATATGATTGAACCGTAATTTAGTTTTTGAAGTGATCCAAACGCAAGTCTGACATATCGGCTACATAACATTATAATTGTGTGCTTGAGGACATTCATTTTAATGGTGAGACTTTTGTTTTTGTAATCGAGCAAAAAAAAATCATATCTAAAAGATGAGTTTTGTTCTCACATCAGCTGAAAACGGCACAGACTAAAACATCAAAATGAAGATGCGAAACTGCAATGTAGTTTTCCGTGTGTTTCAGACACTGATGCGGTCGAAACATGCCATCGGAAAAACGCCAGTTAAACCAAATATTATCGCTCTCTGAAATTTCAGTGCATTATTAGTAACCTCAAAATGTTTCAAGAGTGAAGCAGTTAAAGGAGTAGAATTGTCCAAAAATTAACTAGTTGTCAATTTAAAGGTCCTATATTGTCAACTGAAATTTCCTGGCTTTTTTCATATGGTAGTTTCATAGAGCCTAGACTTCTAATTTTCAAAACAGTCGATCCACAGACAAATGCACACAGCCTGCAAAAGTATCTGTGCCTTTTCACGAGCCGTTGTGACTTCTGTATAAATGTGATGTCAGAACTACTCAGTCTCCGCCCCCAACAATGGTGGGTCACTCAGAAAACAACAGGCCAATCAGAAGAGAGGCTCATGTATATTAAGTAGACAGGCCAAAATCGAGCTGTTCTTGTTCAAGAGAACAAAATCGTCAGAAACATTAATTTAATGCACGTTTTTAGAATTTATCCACGTCTCTGAAATTTTTTTTTTTTAATGCAATATCCCAAAATGCTCATGAAAACGTGTCTGAAGTGTTTGGTCTGGGCTGTTGTACTTCTGGCTTATTTATTCATTTTTTTTATCCACATCGTCTTATAGATGAAAAATGTATCCCTCTCGTGTTTGTTTGTTTTGTTTTTTTTGGATGAATTTTTCATCTGATAAAACGACGTGGATAAACTACAATGGAAACACATTTGCAGAATAAATTCATCCCAATTTGATTATTTTTTTTTTTTTTAATGCACATTTTTAGAATTGATGAACAACTCTGAATCTTTTTTTTTTTAATGCAATAAAATGCTGATGAAAACGTGTACCTGTACACATGGCAAGTTTCATCTTTGGCTCAAAGCCACTTGCTGCAAACTTTTCTTCGCGGAAGCTTCTCGTTTATGTCAAGTGAGTGAGATAAAATATTTCAACTCAAAACAACATTTTGTGCCCAATTATTTCCCAGATGTAGTTTTAGTATTGAGATCAAAGTTAACTAGCCTTGCGTTCGCTACAACAGTGTTTGATGGTCACACAGGACGACTCGGCAGATTTGAAGTGTTTACCGCTATCACTGCGACTTTTTTTGTGCATGTTCTTCAGACTGTGACTATCCTAGATTAAGTTTCCCTCAGGATTTTTGTAAATGCCAAAATACGACCACATCTCAGATTTGGTCCTCTTAAAAGGCTGAAAAATCTCCCGAAGACGGTCACTGCCTTCCGCAATTCCTTCTCGAATGAAAAAAACAACAACAACATTGCGCGCCTGCGTCGGACTGTTGCTGGCTGGAGAGGATTTATAGTGAGTTATTAAAATCGCGATAATCAAATACGGTTTTAATGATAATTTAATTTTAAACGATATTACTAACCGTCAGTACATTTTATCGTGGTTTATCGTGAAACCGGTAATCGTCCCATCCCTAGTCTGTATATCGTCTCTAGATCTCGAGCACAGAGTTCATCTGCTGTATTAGATTTGACTCGTGCATGTCTGTGTCGTCTCTAGATCTCGAGCACAGAGTTCATCTGCTGTATTAGATTTGACTCGTGCATGTCTGTGTCGTCTCTAGATCTCGAGCACAGAGTTCATCTGCTGTATTAGATTTGACTCGTGCATGTCTGTGTCGTCTCTAGATCTCGAGCACAGAGTTCGTCTGCTGTATTAGATTTGACTCGTGCATGTCTGTGTCGTCTCTAGATCTCGAGCACAGAGTTCATCTGCTGTATTAGATTTGACTCGTGCATGTCTGTGTCGTCTCTAGATCTCGAGCACAGAGTTCGTCTGCTGTATTAGATTTGACTCGTGCATGTCTGTGTCGTCTCTAGATCTCGAGCACAGAGTTCATCTGCTGTTGTAGATTTGACTCGTGCATGTCTGTGTCGTCTCTAGATCTCGAGCACAGAGTTCATCTGCTGTATTAGATTTGACTCGTGCATGTCTGTGTCGTCTCTAGATCTCGAGCACAGAGTTCGTCTGCTGTATTAGATTTGACTCGTGCATGTCTGTGTCGTCTCTAGATCTCGAGCACAGAGTTCGTCTGCTGTATTAGATTTGACTCGTGCATGTCTGTGTCGTCTCTAGATCTCGAGCACAGAGTTCGTCTGCTGTATTAGATTTGACTCGTGCATGTCTGTGTCGTCTCTAGATCTCGAGCACAGAGTTCGTCTGCTGTATTAGATTTGACTCGTGCATGTCTGTGTCGTCTCTAGATCTCGAGCACTGAGTTCATCTGCTGTATTAGATTTGACTCGTGCATGTCTGTGTCGTCTCTAGATCTCGAGCACAGAGTTCGTCTGCTGTATTAGATTTGACTCGTGCATGTCTGTGTCGTCTCTAGATCTCGAGCACAGAGTTCGTCTGCTGTATTAGATTTGACTCGTGCATGTCTGTGTCGTCTCTAGATCTCGAGCACAGAGTTCGTCTGCTGTATTAGATTTGACTCGTGCTTGTCTGTGTCTTCTCTAGATCTCGAGCACAGAGTTCGTCTGCTGTATTAGATTTGACTCGTGCATGTCTGTCGTCTCTAGATCTCGAGCACTGAGTTCATCTGCTGTATTAGATTTGACTCGTGCATGTCTGTGTCGTCTCTAGATCTCGAGCACAGAGTTCGTCTGCTGTATTAGATTTGACTCGTGCATGTCTGTGTCGTCTCTAGATCTCTAGCACAGAGTTCATCTGCTGTATTAGATTTGACTCGTGCATGTCTGTGTCTTCTCTAGATCTCGAGCACTGAGTTCGTCTGCTGTATTAGATTTGACTCGTGCATGTCTGTGTCTTCTCTAGATCTCGAGCACTGAGTTCGTCTGCTGTATTAGATTTGACTCGTGCATGTCTGTGTCGTCTCTAGATCTCGAGCACAGAGTTCATCTGCTGTATTAGATTTGACTCGTGCATGTCTGTGTCGTCTCTAGATCTCGAGCACTGAGTTCATCTGCTGTATTAGATTTGACTCGTGCATGTCTGTGTCGTCTCTAGATCTCGAGCACTGAGTTCGTCTGCTGTTGTAGATTTGACTTGTGCATGTCTGTGTCGTCTCTAGATCTCGAGCACTGAGTTCATCTGCTGTTGTAGATTTGACTCGTGCATGTCTGTGTCGTCTCTAGATCTCGAGCACTGAGTTCATCTGCTGTATTAGATTTGACTCGTGCATGTCTGTGTCTTCTCTAGATCTCGAGCACTGAGTTCGTCTGCTGTATTAGATTTGACTCGTGCATGTCTGTGTCGTCTCTAGATCTCGAGGACTGAGTTCGTCTGCTGTATTAGATTTGACTCGTGCATGTCTGTGTCTTCTCTAGATCTCGAGCACTGAGTTCGTCTGCTGTATTAGATTTGACTCGTGCATGTCTGTGTCGTCTCTAGATCTCGAGCACAGAGTTCATCTGCTGCATTAGATTTGACTCGTGCATGTCTGTGTCGTCTCTAGATCTCGAGCACAGAGTTCGTCTGCTGTATTAGATTTGACTCGTGCATGTCTGTGTCGTCTCTAGATCTCGAGCACAGAGTTCATCTGCTGCATTAGATTTGACTCGTGCATGTCTGTGTCGTCTCTAGATCTCGAGCACAGAGTTCATCTGCTGTATTAGATTTGACTCGTGCATGTCTGTGTCGTCTCTAGATCTCGAGCACAGAGTTCATCTGCTGTTGTAGATTTGACTCGTGCATGTCTGTGTCGTCTCTAGATCTCGAGCACAGAGTTCGTCTGCTGTTGTAGATTTGACTCGTGCATGTCTGTGTCGTCTCTAGATCTCGAGCACAGAGTTCGTCTGCTGTATTAGATTTGACTCGTGCATGTCTGTGTCGTCTCTAGATCTCGAGCACAGAGTTCGTCTGCTGTATTAGATTTGACTCGTGCATGTCTGTGTCATCTCTAGATCTCGAGCACAGAGTTCGTCTGCTGTTGTAGATTTGACTCGTGCATGTCTGTGTCGTCTCTAGATCTCGAGCACAGAGTTCGTCTGCTGTATTAGATTTGACTCGTGCATGTCTGTGTCGTCTCTAGATCTCGAGCACAGAGTTCGTCTGCTGTATTAGATTTGACTCGTGCATGTCTGTGTCGTCTCTAGATCTCGAGCACAGAGTTCGTCTGCTGTATTAGATTTGACTCGTGCATGTCTGTGTCGTCTCTAGACCTCGAGCACTGAGTTCATCTGCTGTATTAGATTTGACTCGTGCTTGTCTGTGTCGTCTCTAGATCTCGAGCACAGAGTTCGTCTGCTGTATTAGATTTGACTCGTGCATGTCTGTGTCGTCTCTAGATCTCGAGCACACAGTTCATCTGCTGTATTAGATTTGACTCGTGCATGTCTGTGTCGTCTCTAGATCTCGAGCACAGAGTTCGTCTGCTGTATTAGATTTGACTCGTGCATGTCTGTGTCGTCTCTAGATCTCGAGCACAGAGTTCGTCTGCTGTATTAGATTTGACTCGTGCATGTCTGTGCCGTCTCTAGATCTCGAGCACTGAGTTCATCTGCTGTATTAGATTTGACTCGTGCATGTCTGTGTCGTCTCTAGATCTCGAGCACTGAGTTCGTCTGCTGTATTAGATTTGACTCGTGCATGTCTGTGTCGTCCCTAGATCTCGAGCACAGAGTTCGTCTGCTGTATTAGATTTGACTCGTGCATGTCTGTGTCGTCTCTAGATCTCGAGCACTGAGTTCGTCTGCTGTATTAGATTTGACTCGTGCATGTCTGTGTCGTCTCTAGACCTCGAGCACTGAGTTCATCTGCTGTATTAGATTTGACTCGTGCATGTCTGTGTCGTCTCTAGACCTCGAGCACTGAGTTCATCTGCTGTTGTAGATTTGACTCGTGCATGTCTGTCGTCTCTAGATCTCGAGCACAGAGTTCATCTGCTGTATTAGATTTGACTCGTGCATGTCTGTGTCGTCTCTAGATCTCGAGCACTGAGTTCATCTGCTGTATTAGATTTGACTCGTGCTTGTCTGTCGTCTCTAGATCTCGAGCACAGAGTTCATCTGCTGTTGTAGATTTGACTCGTGCATGTCTGTCGTCTCTAGATCTCGAGCACAGAGTTCATCTGCTGTATTAGATTTGACTCGTGCTTGTCTGTCGTCTCTAGATCTCGAGCACAGAGTTCATCTGCTGTTGTAGATTTGACTCGTGCATGTCTGTCGTCTCTAGATCTCGAGCACAGAGTTCATCTGCTGTATTAGATTTGACTCGTGCATGTCTGTGTCGTCTCTAGATCTCGAGCACTGAGTTCGTCTGCTGTTGTAGATTTGACTCGTGCATGTCTGTGTCGTCTCTAGATCTCGAGCACAGAGTTCATCTGCTGTATTAGATTTGACTCGTGCATGTCTGTGTCGTCTCTAGATCTCGAGCACTGAGTTCATCTGCTGTTGTAGATTTGACTCGTGCATGTCTGTGTCGTCTCTAGATCTCGAGCACAGAGTTCGTCTGCTGTATTAGATTTGACTCGTGCATGTCTGTGTCGTCTCTAGATCTCGAGCACAGAGTTCATCTGCTGTATTAGATTTGACTCGTGCATGTCTGTGTCGTCTCTAGATCTCGAGCACTGAGTTCGTCTGCTGTTGTAGATTTGACTCGTGCATGTCTGTGTCGTCTCTAGATCTCGAGCACTGAGTTCATCTGCTGTATTAGATTTGACTCGTGCATGTCTGTCGTCTCTAGATCTCGAGCACTGAGTTCGTCTGCTGTATTAGATTTGACTCGTGCATGTCTGTCGTCTCTAGATCTCGAGCACTGAGTTCGTCTGCTGTATTAGATTTGACTCGTGCATGTCTGTGTCGTCTCTAGATCTCGAGCACTGAGTTCGTCTGCTGTATTAGATTTGACTCGTGCATGTCTGTGTCGTCTCTAGATCTCGAGCACAGAGTTCGTCTGCTGTATTAGATTTGACTCGTGCATGTCTGTGTCGTCTCTAGATCTCGAGCACAGAGTTCATCTGCTGTTGTAGATTTGACTCGTGCATGTCTGTGTCGTCTCTAGATCTCGAGCACAGAGTTCATCTGCTGTATTAGATTTGACTCGTGCATGTCTGTGTCGTCTCTAGATCTCGAGCACAGAGTTCGTCTGCTGTATTAGATTTGACTCGTGCATGTCTGTCGTCTCTAGATCTCGAGCACAGAGTTCATCTGCTGTATTAGATTTGACTCGTGCTTGTCTGTGTCGTCTCTAGATCTCGAGCACTGAGTTCATCTGCTGCAAGGAGACTGTGGACGAGTATCTCACGGCTCTCCAGCTCTCCTTTCCCAGCAACACCGTCTACATCCTCGACTCCTCCAGCATGCTGGCGCTCAGGAAGAGAGAGCACGGGGACCACGACAGCGACGACTTCTACGATGGGTTCTGGTGCCTTTATGACGAGGAACCGTCAATGAAAACAGGAAGACGTGATGGACTGCAGGATATGATGTCGTCCTGTCCTCCGCTACTCCATAAACAGTGAGAGGTGGAAACTGATAAACGATGGCCAAGGCACTTTTCTATTCCTTTTATGCAGCACTTTGATCGTATTTGAGATTTCTTTACATTCATTTTTTTTTATTTTGTGTTTTATATTTATGCGTCTTCATACAAGCTATTCAGAAGTAGAATTATGGTGCTTAAACGTAAATCTTTTTGTTGGACAATCCCAGACAGCAACATGGTGTCGGCCCAGATCCGGCCCACATCCGGTACATGAAAATCCACACATACCGGATGTGTGCCGGATCTGAGGCGACACTGTTGCTGTCTGGGATTGGTTCATTCTGTAATGAAGTTATGCTTTATGGTATTGGTCAATATTGACATTTCATATCTTTGAAAGAATCCTTTGTAGGATTAATGTGAAGAGGAAATGACATTCTATTCAGATATTATTTTTCTCATTTTTATCCAAAAGCGCCTCTTCCCGACCCTTTTTAAAGGCAGCTACAGATATTAAATTCCTGTTCCTCCTAAATGAAACATGGAAATTTTCTTTTCTGAATGGGACTCTACATTTATTTTGTAAAAACAGCAGCTTTTATGTTGCTTGGAAAACAGTGTCCTTCTATGCAATAAAACAAAGAGTTGACACAATACGTGTTCTTGATTGACTTGAGCAGTGTTTTTGTATACACACAGTAAGAAAACCATTTTATTCTTTAAAACTCGTCTTTGATCACCAAAATTACATATTTAAATGTTTTTTCCATGTAAAAAATTCTTCATGTCTTAAAATATCTTGAATGTAACGACACCCTTGCCTCATTTAGTATGTGTGGTTCTATGAATATGCAAATGAGCCCCGCCTCCACTCACTCACTCAGCTCAGAGATCCACTCCTTGACGATCACACGTTGATCTGATTGGTTACAAGGTAGTTTGTGACATCAGAAACATCACTTGTTTTTTTTTTAAATCAATAAAGTTAGTTTTCTTACTGTCTGAGCAAATTTGTCAAAGCATTATACAGGAGAATAGTTTAAAAGTATGGTTTACCAATAACATATGGAAATTCTGCTGTATTTTCTCTCCCTCGTGTTCCAAAACCCTAAGACTTTTTCTTCTGTGACTCAAAATATAAATACATATATATATATAATATAAAAAAATGTGGATTTGTGTGAATTAAATTAATACAGGTTTGAAATGACATGAATGAAATTTAATAGCAGTTTAATTTTGAGTAAAATATTACTTTTAGTAATTTGTAATAGAGCAAATGTGACAATTTAATTTGTAATCGAGCAAATGTGACAATTTAATATATATATATATATACACTCACTGCAGTTCAAATGTTTGGATGTATATGCTGTTGAATGTTTGATGTTTGATTTAACATTTATATCAAAGTTGATTTTGTGGCTTTATATATTGCATGTGTCATTATATATAAACATTCTACATTCTTAAAATACATAAAACATTATCCTTTACTTATATAGTTCCATGTGTAAAGAAAACTGAACTTATTCAAACATTTACCATTTGCATTGCAAACAAAGACACTCCAAACTGCGCGAGACGCTTCATCACGACACAGGCGGGGCGGAGTCATGAGGCTTGACTGACAGTTTGAGGAGCCAATGGAGTTAAGAGGTTTACCCACAAGCTCTTTTTATTACGTTTCATTGGTTAAATACTTGACAAAAACACAGATACAGGTAAAGTTATTTTATTTATTTTTTGACAGACGTAAAGGGTGACCAATAGAGAGCCTAAGTCCCTCCCCTCTGTTTCCGGCTTATGGGAGCTTATTTCGGAAAGAATTTGAATGGTAGTCAATGGCAAGAGACAACTTATCTATTTATTCCGTCGATCTGTGCCCTGAATTACACATATGATGTTTGTCAATTGAAGTCACAGTTTGTCATAAAACAGAAGAGTAACATTTAGTTTTATGTGGAAATCACTCAATGAACTACATCTCTCGTCTCGCACTATGTTCGTCACCAAGCTCGTGTGTGTGTGTGTGTGTGTGCAGTGTGGTACAAAACACACAGGCATGACGGCGTAACGTTACGATTATAATGTTAGACTATAGAAAAAATGACAGACGTTAGCTTCAGTAAAGTTAGCTTAATTCATTGAGAGAAAAGGTATGACTTCACATGCGCGCCTATTGGGTTTGTAGTCTTTGTAAATACGTATTTAAACAGTCTTATACCTCAACAGTTTTACATCAAACTGCGACTTTCTTGATTTTAAGATGTATCTTTTAAATTGACAAACATCATATGTGCAATTCAGGGCACAATTCAAACGGGATCCAAATATTTGTTGTCTCTCGCCAATGACTACCATGCAATATTTTTCCGAAATAAGTCCCATTGTCCACCGGAAGGGATGTATGACGTCACTTTGTAGGCCAACCGCCAGTTCTCATGATACTGGATCTTCCCATAGATTTATGGATTATCGGCACAAAAGAAAATAAAATTAAAAAAAGATCTATGATCAACAAATGTTTATGATATTAGCACGTTTTGTCCTTCAAGACAATTATCACAGATTAACATGATTTCAATTAATTCTGAAGCCTAAATGCAGTCGTCAGAAGAAGTAAAAAGCTAAAGTTAAAGGCTAAATGAACTGCACAGTCCCACGAATTCAACGTCACCATCACTAAACTTCCGACAACTCTCAGTATCTAAAAACATTTCCCCAGGACTATTTGAGTTAGAATAGTTTGTAATAGTCCGCTTTTACAGCATCGTCATGGTGATTTAGTCAATGTTTTTTTTTTGTTTTTTGGTTAAATGGCTGAAATAAGGTCTGTGGTGAACACAAGCTCAGGACACGTTCATGTTTTATTCCACGGCATAAAATACATCAATATTACGTCACTCGTGATTTTTTTTAAGCGGTTCACCACAGACCTTATTTCAGCCATATAACCAAAAACCCATTCAAAAAACCCATTAACTAGAACCGGAAGTGCTAAAATGGTTTATGTTTTGAACTATAGTAATATAAAGTAAATGTCTTTAAAAGTGATTTACCATTACAGTGAAATAATAATAAGAAATAAAATTCTCCTCATTGTAATCGCCCCCCTTCCTTCACATATTTTATAGTAGAATGTTTTGAATTACGCATGGAAACTGTATTGATAATGAATGTGGAAGAGACACCAGAGACAGAGATGATACACAGCATTTATGCCTTTACATCCAAAGCCCGAATGAAGTTACTACAGAATACTGAGACCCGTGGATGACAACAGCCAGCTCATTTTCATATTAAAAATCAAGTTATATACACACATTTTATATACCCGACACCAAAAACGCATTCCAACAGTTCAAGGAAATCAGGGGAGTGTTTATTTTCAATGTCAGCTGATACAACATTTCCCCTTATGCGAATGAAGTTGTCTTTACCTCTGTCTACAGTATGGCTTCGATGATAAACAATAGAATCTGAATGCCTTATAAGCATTATGCTCGGTCTACAATACAAAAAATATAATTTGCATATCTGTTGTCATGTACTTTTAAAAACTGCACCAAAATAACTTTAAGACTGCCTTATTTAGCTCTACCCATGCAGGCTTGTATAATAATAAAATCATACACATGTGTGCATTAGTTTCATCACTGCTGTGCTAATGAGTTTGACTCAGATCTTAAATACTACTGTACATTGGCAAGGGAAACATGTACGTCACAACATTGGCCTGACTGTAAGACAGATGAACAGATGCTTAGTACCAAAACAAACTGTGTAAAAAAGAAAAAGAAAAAGAAGAACAAAACAACCGTAAAATGGGGTTGAAAAAAAAGACATTCACCCCCCAAACAAATGTGGCAACTGAGTCCCCATAATGCATCTCTTCCCGTCAGGATCTTTGGTCCTTTAACACAATGTGATGAGGAACATGTCAAGAAACAAAAGCTGATGTTGCTACGTTAATGAAGGAAAGTCCATGGATGGCCTGCGATGAGCTCATAAATTAACTGAAAGAAGACAAACAAACACAAAACAAGAAAATGAATCTCAAAATAAATGAAAACAAACTGATGTAGAATGGAAACATGTACTTAAAAAACACAAATACACAAGCATGTTGATATGGGAATACATAGTCTCATGCAAGTCACTTAATGAACAGCATCAGTCCATTATTATTTCTGTGAAACGATTAATAACATCCAAAATAAAAGTTTGTGTTTACACAATATATGTGTGTGTACTGTATATAATTATTTTGTATATATAAATACACACATATTTGCATGTATACATTTAAGAAAAATGTGCTTTTTATATAGAAAATATTTATATATAATATATATATATATATATAAAATATAAATTATATTTAAATATATATATACAGTATATACATGCAAATATTTCTAAAATATATACATGCATGTGTGTGTATTTATATATACAAAATAATTACAGTACACACACACACATGTGTATATTATGTAAACACAAACTTTTATTTTGGATGTGATTAATCTTTTAGAGGTGATTTTTTGGGATTTTAGAAGTGTAAAATTGGATTGGTGAATTAAACCGCTGTAAATGTGTCATTTATTGTCAGTAGTTCTTCAGAAGAGAACGCTGTGATTCTAATGTGTGTTTGAGAACGGCTTTGAATGTGGCTCAACCAATCAGAATCAAGGAGCGGACTGTCCACTTTATAAGAAAGAAGTATGTGAGCTCAGCTTAACTTTTGCTTAAAATAAATTCTGCGTTAAAAATTTTTTTTTTTTTAAATGAATGGAAGATCTGAATACCATTAAATGTAAAGGACTTGTTGTGAAGTGACAGGAACTAAAATACATGTTTATAGCGTTTGGAATATTTCACATGATCTCTGAATGTAATAATAAAATGTGACTTTTCCACAAACGTATCAGTTTTCTTTTGCTCGTAACAACACAAATGGTTGGAAGAACGATAAGGAACGGTTCCAAGTCGTATTTCCACTTGAGCCACGATTACAAACGAAACCATGGAGCGGTCGAGCGATGGGAACGGTTCGGTCCGGCGGAGGAAAAGCGGACTGTGTCACAGGACAGGATCCATGTCGGCTACAAACCACAAAATGGATGCTCGCAGAACCATCAATGACCACAAGATGGAGCTAGACGAGCTTGATTTGAGCCACGCGAGGTCAGAACAGGCTGACGTCCCTCAACCTCCTTCTAATACATTGGACACAAAGTTGAAAACAATGGTTTTTGGAAAAGAACTTATGATTAAAGTTGGATATGATGAGAGAAAACTCTCTTTCTTTTGCTGGCCACAGTAAATCAAGCACTGTGTTGAGATTACGCCACACTTACAACTAATTTGATTGAATCATCTCAAACGACGAGGCATTTTTAAGGATGAGGATACTATACATGTGTGTGTGTATATATATATATATGACTATACACAAACCTGTCAAAACTGGTTTGATTCTTACGCTGCGTTTTTAGTATTTATCTAAATATATTTATATTAGGAGTGTGACAATAAATCGCAATACAAAAATGCAAGAATATGTATTGTGGATAATTCACCCAAAATAAAAATGACTGTGTGAGAAAAAATTAAAGTTTTCAGAGTTTTAGTGTCAGAACTACATTAAACTACTATATATAATGTTGAATATAATGTATAATAATGCAATGGGGGAATATTATGCGCCACAAGTCTGTTACCAGTAAAAGTGTCCTACATTATTTTAAATATATCTAGTCAGTGAAAGAGATCAAGCATATTCATCTAAAATAATTCAGTATTTTCAGCTTCAGAATCATGAATATTGATATTCTGGTGTCTCTATTGTCCTGTGCTTCGGGTTTCAGCACCAAGTCTATTCATTTACACACACAATGTAAAACCAAATTTAGCATTTTAATCCACAATTCATTTCATGTTAATCTTTATCATATGTCTTGGAGTATCACAACAATATGGTATTGTGATTTGTATGGAATCGTGACACGAGGGAATCGTTCCACTCATTTATACTCTAGAGGACATATATGAGGAGTTCACGCTCCACCGGGCGACACACACACACCTGAGAAGAGAGAAAGAAGTGTAAGAACTCACTTTTTTTTGTCTTTGTCCTTCTTGAGCGGCTGTGAGTGCGAGAGCGACTCGGCCGCCACTTTCCTCCTGTTGAAGGCGTTCATCTCCTCCTCCAGATCCCGTCTCTTCTCCTCCACCTTCCTCTTCTCCTCCTGATGCATGCGCTTCAGCTGCTCAAACTTCTCGTGTAACTGAGGACAGAGCGCCAGATCAGTGTGTGTCACGCCAGACGCAGGACATGCTGACATCATCGGCTCATTTTCATTTTTGGTTGAACTAGCCCATGATTTACTCACCCTGAAGTCATCCTAGGTGTGTGTGACGTTCCTCTTTCAGACCAATACAATCGGAGTTATATTAAACATGTCCTGACTCTTCCAAGCTTTATAATGGCAGTGAATGGGTGTGTTCTTTTGAAGTCAAAATCTATCCATCAAAAAAGATGATTCACTTTTATGATGGATAGATGCACTTTTATGATGGATAGATGCACTTTTATGATGGATAGATGCACTTTTATGATGGATAGATGCACTTTTATGATGGATAGATGGACTTTTATGATGGACAGATGCACTTTTATGATAGACAGATGCACTTTTATGATGGATAGATGGACTTTTATGATGGACAGATGCACTTTTATGATAGACAGATGCACTTTTATGATGGATAGATGCACTTTTATGATGGATAGATGCACTTTTATGATAGACAGATGCACTTTTATGATAGACAGATGCACTTTTATGATGGATAGATGCACTTTTATGATGGACAGATGCACTTTTATGATAGACAGATGCACTTTTATGATAGACAGATGCACTTTTATGATAGACAGATGCACTTTTATGATGGATAGATGCACTTTTATGATGGATAGATGCACTTTTATGATGGATAGATGCACTTTTATGATGGACAGATGCACTTTTATGATGGATAGATGCACTTTTATGATGGATAGATGCACTTTTATGATGGACAGATGCACTTTTATGATGGATAGATGCACTTTTATGATGATAGATGCACTTTTATGATGGACAGATGCACTTTTATGACGGATAGATGCACTTTTATGATGGACAGATGCACTTTTATGATAGACAGATGCACTTTTATGATAGACAGATGCACTTTTATGATGGATAGATGCACTTTTATGATGGACAGATGCACTTTTATGATAGACAGATGCACTTTTATGATAGACAGATGCACTTTTATGATAGACAGATGCACTTTTATGATGGATAGATGCACTTTTATGATGGATAGATGCACTTTTATGATGGATAGATGCACTTTTATGATGGACAGATGCACTTTTATGATGGATAGATGCACTTTTATGATGGATAGATGCACTTTTATGATGGACAGATGCACTTTTATGATGGATAGATGCACTTTTATGATGGATAGATGCACTTTTATGATGGATAGATGCACTTTTATGATGGATAGATGGACTTTTATGATGGACAGATGCACTTTTATGATAGACAGATGCACTTTTATGATGGATAGATGGACTTTTATGATGGACAGATGCACTTTTATGATAGACAGATGCACTTTTATGATGGATAGATGCACTTTTATGATGGATAGATGCACTTTTATGATAGACAGATGCACTTTTATGATAGACAGATGCACTTTTATGATGGATAGATGCACTTTTATGATGGACAGATGCACTTTTATGATAGACAGATGCACTTTTATGATAGACAGATGCACTTTTATGATAGACAGATGCACTTTTATGATGGATAGATGCACTTTTATGATGGATAGATGCACTTTTATGATGGATAGATGCACTTTTATGATGGACAGATGCACTTTTATGATGGATAGATGCACTTTTATGATGGATAGATGCACTTTTATGATGGACAGATGCACTTTTATGATGGATAGATGCACTTTTATGATGATAGATGCACTTTTATGATGGACAGATGCACTTTTATGACGGATAGATGCACTTTTATGATGGACAGATGCACTTTTATGATAGACAGATGCACTTTTATGATAGACAGATGCACTTTTATGATGGATAGATGCACTTTTATGATGGACAGATGCACTTTTATGATAGACAGATGCACTTTTATGATAGACAGATGCACTTTTATGATAGACAGATGCACTTTTATGATGGATAGATGCACTTTTATGATGGATAGATGCACTTTTATGATGGATAGATGCACTTTTATGATGGACAGATGCACTTTTATGATGGATAGATGCACTTTTATGATGGATAGATGCACTTTTATGATGGACAGATGCACTTTTATGATGGATAGATGCACTTTTATGATGATAGATGCACTTTTATGATGGACAGATGCACTTTTATGACGGATAGATGCACTTTTATGATGGACAGATGCACTTTTATGACGGATAGATGCACTTTTATGATGGACAGATGCACTTTTATGATGGATAGATGCACTTTTATGATGGATAAATGCACTTTTATGATGGAGAGATGCACTTTTATGATGGATAGATGCACTTTTATGATGGATAGATGCACTTTTATGACGGATAGCTGCACTTTTATGACGGACAGATGCACTTTTATGACGGATAGATGCACTTTTATGATGACAGATGCACTTTTATGACGGATAGATGCACTTTTATGATGGATAGATGCACTTTTATGATGGACAGATGCACTTTTATGACGGATAGATGCACTTTTATGATGGATAGATGCACTTTTATGATGGATAGATGCACTTTTATGATGGACAGATGCACTTTTATGATGGACAGATGCACTTTTATGATGGATAGATGCACTTTTATGATGGATAGATGCACTTTTATGATGGACAGATGGACTTTTATGATGGATAGATGCACTTTTATGATGATAGATGCACTTTTATGATGGACAGATGCACTTTTATGACGGATAGATGCACTTTTATGACGGACAGATGCACTTTTATGATGGATAGATGCACTTTTATGATGGATAGATGCACTTTTATGACGGACAGATGCACTTTTATGACGGATAGATGCACTTTTATGATGACAGATGCACTTTTATGACGGATAGATGCACTTTTATGATGGATAGATGCACTTTTATGATGGACAGATGCACTTTTATGACGGATAGATGCACTTTTATGATGGATAGATGCACTTTTATGATGACAGATGCACTTTTATGACGGATAGATGCACTTTTATGATGGATAGATGCACTTTTATGATGACAGATGCACTTTTATGACGGATAGATGCACTTTTATGATGGATAGATGCACTTTTATGATGGATAGATGCACTTTTATGACGGATAGATGCACTTTTATGACGGATAGATGCACTTTTATGATGGCTAGATGCACTTTTATGATGGATAGATGCACTTTTATGACGGATAGATGCACTTTTATGATGGACAGATGCACTTTTATGACGGATAGCTGCACTTTTATGAGGGATAGATGCACTTTTATGACGGATAGATGCACTTTTATGATGGATAGATGCACTTTTATGATGGCTAGATGCACTTTTATGATGGACAGATGCACTTTTATGACGGATAGATGCACTTTTATGACGGATAGATGCACTTTTATGATGGATAGATGCACTTTTATGATGGCTAGATGCACTTTTATGATGGATAGATGCACTTTTATGATGGCTAGATGCACTTTTATGATGGACAGATGCACTTTTATGACGGATAGATGCACTTTTATGATGGATAGATGCACTTTTATGATGGATAGATGCACTTTTATGACGGATAGATGCACTTTTATGACGGACAGATGCACTTTTATGACGGATAGATGCACTTTTATGACGGACAGATGCACTTTTATGACGGATAGATGCACTTTTATGATGGACAGATGCACTTTTATGACGGATAGATGCACTTTTATGATGACAGATGCACTTTTATGACGGATAGATGCACTTTTATGATGGATAGATGCACTTTTATGATGACAGATGCACTTTTATGACGGATAGATGCACTTTTATGATGGATAGATGCACTTTTATGATGGATAGATGCACTTTTATGACGGATAGATGCACTTTTATGACGGATAGATGCACTTTTATGATGGATAGATGCACTTTTATGATGGCTAGATGCACTTTTATGATGGATAGATGCACTTTTATGACGGATAGATGCACTTTTATGATGGACAGATGCACTTTTATGACGGATAGCTGCACTTTTATGAGGGATAGATGCACTTTTATGACGGATAGATGCACTTTTATGATGGATAGATGCACTTTTATGATGGCTAGATGCACTTTTATGATGGACAGATGCACTTTTATGACGGATAGATGCACTTTTATGACGGATAGATGCACTTTTATGATGGATAGATGCACTTTTATGATGGCTAGATGCACTTTTATGATGGATAGATGCACTTTTATGATGGCTAGATGCACTTTTATGATGGACAGATGCACTTTTATGACGGATAGATGCACTTTTATGATGGATAGATGCACTTTTATGATGGATAGATGCACTTTTATGATGGATAGATGCACTTTTATGACGGACAGATGCACTTTTATGACGGATAGATGCACTTTTATGACGGACAGATGCACTTTTATGACGGATAGATGCACTTTTATGATGGACAGATGCACTTTTATGACGGATAGATGGACTTTTATGATGGATAGATGCACTTTTATGATGGACAGATGGACAGATGCACTTTTATGATGGACAGATGCACTTTTATGATGGATAGATGCACTTTTATGATGGACAGATGCACTTTTATGATGGACAGATGCACTTTTATGACGGATAGATGCACTTTTATGATGGACAGATGCACTTTTATGATGGACAGATGCACTTTTATGATGGATAGATGCACTTTTATGATGGACAGATGCACTTTTATGATGGATAGATGCACTTTTATGATGGATAGATGCACTTTTATGATGGCTAGATGCACTTTTATGATGGACAGATGCACTTTTATGACGGATAGATGCACTTTTATGACGGATAGATGCACTTTTATGATGGATAGATGCACTTTTATGATGGCTAGATGCACTTTTATGATGGCTAGATGCACTTTTATGATGGACAGATGCACTTTTATGACGGATAGATGCACTTTTATGATGGATAGATGCACTTTTATGATGGATAGATGCACTTTTATGATGGATAGATGCACTTTTATGATGGATAGATGCACTTTTATGACGGACAGATGCACTTTTATGACGGATAGATGCACTTTTATGACGGACAGATGCACTTTTATGACGGATAGATGCACTTTTATGATGGACAGATGCACTTTTATGACGGATAGATGGACTTTTATGATGGACAGATGCACTTTTATGACGGATAGATGGACAGATGCACTTTTATGATGGACAGATGCACTTTTATGATGGATAGATGCACTTTTATGATGGACAGATGCACTTTTATGATGGACAGATGCACTTTTATGACGGATAGATGCACTTTTATGACGGATAGATGCACTTTTATGATGGATAGATGCACTTTTATGATGGACAGATGCACTTTTATGACGGACAGATGCACTTTTATGACGGATAGATGCACTTTTATGATGGACAGATGCACTTTTATGACGGATAGATGCACTTTTATGAGGGATAGATGGACTTTTATGATGGCTAGATGGACTTTTATGATGGATAGATGCACTTTTATGATGGACAGATGCACTTTTATGATGGATAGATGCACTTTTATGATGGATAGATGCACTTTTATGACGGATAGATGCACTTTTATGATGGATAGATGCACTTTTATGATGGAGAGATGCACTTTTATGATGGAGAGATGCACTTTTATGACAGATAGATGCACTTTTATGATGGATAGATGCACTTTTATGATGGACAGATGCACTTTTATGATGGACAGATGCACTTTTATGACGGATAGATGCACTTTTATGATGGACAGATGCACTTTTATGATGGATAGATGCACTTTTATGATGGATTGATGGACTTTTATGATGGATAGATGCACTTTTGTGATGGATAGATAACTTTTATGATGGACAGATGCACTTTTATGACGGATAGATGCACTTTTATGATGGATAGATGGACTTTTATGACGGATAGATGCACTTTTATGACGGATAGATGGACTTTTATGATGGATAGATGCACTTTTATTTTTTTTATTTCGACTCCCATTATAAAGGTTGGAAGAGTCAGGACACTTTTTAATATAACTCAGATTGTATTCGTCTGAAAGACACCTAGGATGACTTCAGGTGGGGTGAATCATGGGCTTATTTTAATTTTTGGGTGAACTATCGCTTTCATCAGGACTAACCTCTCTCTCCTTCTCCTTCAGCTCGCCCTCCGTCTCCTTCACTTTATTGACGAACATCTGCCTCATCTCCTCTTCCTTCCTTTGCAGATCTCCCAGAAACTCCTTCCTTTTGGCCTCATACGTCTCCTGTAGACTGTGGAAAACAGTTTGCTTTGAACTGGCAGGTTTTATATGGCAATGAATGTATATAACCTGATTTTCCTTTTCATAAAGATTTACATGCACATTTTAGACACATTTTAACTTAAAATCCACATGAAACTGCATTCACAAGCAATGTGATGTATTTCCAAACAGCAAAATTGATTTAATCATTCACACGTAAAGCCTCTTCAGAAAAACGTCAGGATGAAAACAGAGAATACTGCAGTGCACTCATAATAAACAGAACCTCATCGTCCGTTGGTGTGGATGCTAATATATTATCGTTATATTTATCTTTACAGATTTTTTTCTTTTACTGGTTCATCAACTGCGCTGCATTTAAAAAAGGGAACAGTAGCCCAAAACAAGCCTAAGTGTCCACAATATTCAATTAATATTAATGTCACGGCCAGCAGGAAACCATTTTTTTCCAAAACAAACACATGAAGACATCATTTCTGCTGAATATGTGAAACTAATGGATGACAAAGCCAGGAACGTATATTAATTAACCCTTTGACGTAGGGATGAACCGACATGAACATTTTGGCCGATACCGATAAATCTAAATCCAAATCTTGAGCCTGATTTCAAAACAAAAGTCTCACCATTAAATCCATGTCCCAAACACACAATTATGATGTTCTCATGATAATTTTATGTAGCCGATACGACAGACTTGTGCTGCTCATAACCATATTTTCCTTTTTTGAAGTGATTCCAATCATATTTCCAGCAAATCAAAACCATCATGTTGAACAGTGCGCATCTGAAGTGTCTCAGCTGAAGGAAATAATACATTATTTATCCGCTTTAATATATCGGCCAAATTTTATCGTATATCCCTAGCGTACGATCTCACCATTTTGTTGGTCACATGATCAACCTGGCTCAGAGTTAGAGACAGACCATCACACACCACAACTGTTCAGTGTTTTCAACCATGTTTATTTTAAGATGCAAGCATGCTTTTACAGAATACAGTCGACGAAGACTCCTTTGCAAGCCGACAGACTGAACTGATGAAACCTGCGACTATTTCCCTAATATTAAAGCATGGATTTGATGCAAACAATAGATCTACATAATATTCACATATGCGTTTCATAGAGGGCATAATGAATAAGCCCTACATTTACCGCATGAATTAACACTTAAACCCATTACGTTTTACATAGATAACATTTAAACCTAAGTTTTTCTTTTGCGAGTTTCACAATTATGAGGAAAAAAAAGTCATATAAACTCCTAATTCTGATGGAAAAAAGCAGAACATCGAGTTTATACCTTGTAATTCAGATTTTTTTTCTCAGAATTATGAGATATAAACACAAAATGACCTGTTTCACCCTTTTATTCAGGTAGGCTCCGCCCACAACACACATCATCACCCAAATGATCTATAAAGTTGATTTAATTCTTCTCACAGTTCCCCCCATGCCACTACGCTCATGTATTTTGGGAGAAGTGGATGAATTTACATGTTGTAAATCTGAATCAGAACTGAAAGGGTTAACTGTGATTTCATGCTGACTTTACAAATTCGAAAGTTACTTTCCAATACAGAGCTTTGTATCAAAAGCATAACACTTTCAGTGTAAAGACCTGATCACACAATGACCAAAATTCTGTGCGATAACCATTCTAATATGAACGAACTAATGCAAATCTATTCTCCATCACACAGTGAAGGAAGCTGGCCACCCAATAAGATTTGTGCTTTTGGTCACATGGTATTTGTTGCTACAAAGTAACACCAAATTGCAAAATCAGTGCATGTTGAGAGCAAGCGGCAACCTTCTAGTATCTCTCTCGAAACCAACACTGAAGTGACTTCAACGACTGGCCACTAGAGACAAATCACACTAAAGAGTCAATCCCATAAACACCCATGTTAAAATACCCAACTTTACAGCAGAAAAAAACATGGAAAAAGTGGTTTTGGTCTATATAGCTAATTTTACCCTTCATGACGACTGTGAAGGGGGTGAGTTTCTTTATAACTTGTCCTTTTAAATTATATTAAGCCTTAAAGTTCTGCATAATTAAGGGCGTGGTCACTTGAGTGACAGGTGGATTGCCGCTGATGTCACTACTAGCCGTTTGTCTGCTGTCTGTTAGCGTCACGTCACTTCAGCTAATCCGCCTCACTGCCCGTTTTTGTTTATCCGGGAGTGACGCGCTGCCAAGATGGCAACGGCCGGCTCCGCCCACTTTGGGCTTCAAAAACGCTCTTCAGAAACACTACGCGTGACGTCACGGACTCTACGGCCATATTTATTTACAGTCTAGGGTTGAGAGCTTGCAGGGAGTGTGTGAGGGGTCTCACCTGAAGGGCTGGCAGTCCGGGTCGGTGTCTTTGAAGCCCATCTCCTCTAGTTTACAGCGCCTGTAGAGCTCGTAGTGTCTGGCGTGAGTCTGTTCCCGCAGATCCTCCATGTTCACTCTGATCAACATCTCCCGCAGCTTCACAAAATCACAGTGACTCTCATTCTCCACTGCAACACACACACACACACACACACACACACACATGATCACGGTCAGTACAGCTACAGCGGTCAGCACTGAAGGACCGAGCGCTTGAAAACACACTCGATCTTCTCTCCAGGCTCATGGCCAGAGAGTAAACTTTGAAAGGTGTAGCGAAACATGGAAAACTAAGTATATTTTGAACCCTGAACTTTAAAGAACAGTTGAACAAATGTTAGAGAAACAGTTTTATTGGTTCAATATTCTGTACAATTACTGTCGACATGAAGTTGTTCAATCCAGTACAAGATGATGTGAGCTGATAGAAACTAGTGAACTGTGTCCATGCTCTAAAATCTAAACAACTGCAGCTGGAGTGTGTGTGTGTGTATGTGTGTGTGCGCGCATGTATATGTGTGTGTGAGTGAGTGAATGTGTGTGTGTGTGTGTGTGAGAGAGAGAGAGAGAGCGAGAGAGAGTGTGTACATGTTTTTTCTACATGTGTGACTTAAACCACATTAAACCTGAATGCACACAGACACATGGGGATGTCACTGTGGACCTAAATTGAGGAAATAAGCTTATAAATCATACAGAATGAGTTTTTTTTTTTTTTATGTAAAAATGCAGAAAGTTGTGTGTGATGGATAGGTTTAGGGGTTGGGTTAGTGTGTGTGTGTGTGTGTGTGTGTGTGTGTGTGTGTGTGTGTGTGTGTGTGTGTGTGTGTGTGTGTGTGTGTGTGTGTGTGTGATGGGTAGGTTTAGTGATAGAGTTAGTGTAAGGGGAGAGAATATACAGTTTTTACAGTATAAAATCCATTACTTGTTTACAGTATAAAAACCATACACACAGGAGTTTTATTTTTAATTTTTTTTAATCATGGTCAGAAAAAGAAAGAAGGGCATTCTGGATTAGAACAACACCAGGGTGAGTAAATGATGAACTCATTTTCATTTTAGGCTGAACTTTACCTTTAATAATTGAGCACCAATAATATTAGATCATCATAATCAGTTTAGACACCGTATTGAATTTGAGATGAAAATTAAGCTTCGAGGGATTGACTTAGTCTTTACAATAATGGCACACACTGTATAAAGCTTCTAGATCACAATATTTTCACAACAAACAACTTTTAAAACAGATTTATTACGTTTTTTGTCAACTGAAAGTTAGTTTTTTTCACGGAAAGACGTCATTAGCTGAACAATCGGATTGTTGTTAAACAACAGTACAATTGATTGAACCTTTGCATTTAATCCCTCAGCCTCGTATTCATTCCTGTCAAAAATTAAATATGGCTCTAACCATAAACATAGGTCTATTGATAATAGCAGAGCAGTAAATCATCATATTAAAGTGATTTCTGAAGGATCATGTGACACTGAAGACTGGAGTAATGATGCTGAAAATTCTGCTTTGATCACAGGAATAAATTACAGTTTAAAATTAAAATAGATAACAGTTCTTTTAAATTGTAATAATATTTCACAATATTGACTGTATTTTTTTAATCAAATAAATGCCGCTTTGGTGAACATAAGATACTTTTAAAAAACATCTTACCAACCCCAAACTTTGCAACAGCAGTGTATGATTATTTTGCTATAAAGTCATTTTAAAGCCAAAACATTGTTTTATTCCATTAGCTGAACTAAGAAACTATAGGTCTGAACTAGGGATGCACTGATATAAACAATTTGTCCGATACCGATAACTGATAACTCTTTATATTTGAAAGTCGATAACCGATATATTGGCCGATAAATCTAAATCCAAAGTTTTATATAATTTTTGAGAGCCTGATTACAAAAACAAAAGTCTCACCATTAAAATCCATGACCCAAACTCACAATTATAATGTTCACAATCTCATTATAATTTTATGTAGCCGATATGACGTTGCACGTTGCACAGTGATTCCAATCATATTTCAAGCAATTCAAAACCATCAAGTTGAACAGTGCGCATCTGAAGTGTCTCAGCTCAAGGAAATAATACATTTATCAGCAGCATTTTTATTATCAGGCCGATAACGATAACATTATAAATGAACACATATCGGCCAATACCGATATATCGTGCATCTCTAGTCTGAACTAGTTGAGTAAGTAGTCATATGGCTGAGAACTGAAAAAAGAAGTTAAATGATTTGTATTTGTCTGTATGCTGAAAAACCCTACGAGACTTGAGAAAGCCCAGCGCTGTTCTAAGTGAAGAGCTCCACGCCGAGCGTCTCTCATGGAGCACGGGTCTCTACTTGAGCTGGATGAGCAATTAAACTCAAACACGGCTAATGACGTGACCTTCTCAGTGGCAGAGCTCTCTCTCTTACATCTGAGAAAACAGAGTAATTAGCTTCCGATGAGAGTGCCATTTATCGCCGCTTTGATGGATGGGATTGTTTTCACATGAAAGGCATTGTAAAAATACCCCCCCAACCAGTATCCACAGAGAGAAGCTGAAGGAAAATGAACAGCAGGGTTCAAATAAAAGTGTCCGGCATACTCCAGCGCCTCCAGCATGATATTCTCCAGTGACAGAGTAATATCAACTAAAACAGCCAATCTGCAAGAATCTTATTTCTTGCTAGGGCTTCAAAATGGCTAAATTCGAATTTATTTTTTAAATAGTAACAAATTTCGAATTATAATTCTAAAGGCAGTTCTTAATGTTAAAAGGAAAAAAAGTTTTGTGTTGTCTCATATGCCCACAAGCGAGCGCAATAAGCAAATATAAACCTAATATAAACCAAATATAAAACTTTTTAAACGTCATTAACTTTTGAAACAATTGTTCTTAAATAAAATTGAATTTCCTTAATGCGCTTTAGTGTAAATTATGTTACAATAGTGCATAAAACTGTGTTTGTGCATCAGTAACCTGAGAAAACACGCTTCAACACAGCGTAATGAACTACATGAACACAAAATAGCAAACTGTCATTCAGAAACACTCCACTTCTGCTCACTACATCTACATATTGTTGGTCAAAAACACCAGACGCTCATGTCTATCTGCAGCGAGTGCACTTTTAGTTGATCATGTCTCCAGCTGATGAAAACACACGCTCAGCTCTGACCGATGTGCAGGTTTGTGTCGTTGCACGATTTTTGCCACTAACTGAGAGGTTTTCACCAGCAGGAAGCCTTTTCCCAACACAATCTAGCTCTTTATACTGGATAAGCTAACACAAACACACCGCGTCATTTACGCCATCATCATGTCTCTCGCGCCACCAGAAAATCTAATGCACGGTTTTGCATTCGAATGTGATTTTGTTTTTTTATACGATGAATATTTGAAATCAAATTTTTATTTGCAAGCCCTATTTCTTACCTTGAACGACTCCCCACGGGTATTGCCTGGCCCTCACGGTCTTATTGCCCACCTTCACCTCCTCGACACTGCCCACCACAGCAAAGGGAAGATGGGCCTAGAATTAAGACAATTACAGAATAAAGACCTACTAGTACTCAATCTGATTTCCTTCGCAAAGTTCGCATCTGTGCAATAATATGCACTTTCCCACTGAAATATACATTCACATCTGTATTTAAATTCAAATCGCACACAAGCCTTTATGTGGTTTATGTGTATGATAAGCAAAGACTCACGTTCATAGAGGAATTGATTTCTGTGACGGCTTCATCATCTGTGGGAAACTGGTAGATCTGAACCCCATTGCTCACCAGCTCGCTCATGATTTTTATCTTGAACTTGTGTAGCTCGCTCTTGGAAATCGTGTCAGCTTTAGCGATAATAGGGATGATGTTCACCTAAATTAAAAAAAAAAAAACAAAAAAACATTTCACAACACGTCTATGTTCTAGTTCAACATCTGGAGAGTTTGTAGTTATGCTTGTGTTAATAAGTTGTGCTTGTAGTCTATGATCTTGTGTTAAATAAGATCGGGTGGTGATGGCGTAGTGGATAAGACACATGCCTTTGGTGTGAGAGACCCGGGTTCAAATCCACTGTGAGACACCAATGTGTCCCTGAGCAAGACACTTAACCCCTAGTTGCTCCAGAGGCGTGCGACCTCTGACATATAAGCTAAGTGAATAAATGTAAATAAGATACCAGTAATAAATCAGGCTATATGTATTTAACAGAGTCATAAAATAAGCAATAAGCCTCAATCGTGACTTTCTATGTGACAAACTGAGAAATTTAGCAGAATGCTGAAAGTGCAAAGAATTCTCCCTATAAAATAGAAAATATATATACAAAATATATTTGTCTCAGAGTGGTAACATTAAAGTGCCCCAATAATGTAGTGTGGTAATAAAGCTGTTTGTGAATGCAAAAGGTCTGCAAGATTTCAGAGATCAAAGTGCAGATAAATGGAGTTTTGTCTTCCAAAAGAAAGAAGTGATTCCGAACTGCCAGAAACGAGTCATCAGGAATTCCCGTCTCACTTCCTGTTTGAATCTACATGTTTGTAATAAATTTGCAAATGCCGGCCTGTGGTCTTCATTGGCCGCCCTTAAACACTGTAGTTGTATCTGAAATTGGAAGAGTTTGGTTCTGGGCCATCTGATCAATCACAACAGACTGGGTCATCTGACCAATCAGAGCAGAGTAGACCAATCACAAAAGACTGGGTCATCTGACCAATCAGAGCAGAGTAGACCAATCACAACAGACTGGGTCAACTGACCAATCAGAGCAGAGTAGACCACCAATCACAACAGACTGGGTCATCTGACCAATCATAGCAGAGTAGACCAATCACAACGGTCATCTGACCAATCAGAGCAGAGTAGACCAATCACAACAGTCATCTGACCAATCAGAAGATTTTGGTTCTGGGCCATCTGATCAATCACAACAGACTGGGTCAACTGACCAATCAGAGCAGAGTAGACCAATCACAGCAGACTGGGTCAACTGACCAATCAGAGCAGAGTAGACCAATCACAACAGACTGGGTCATCTGACCAATCAGAGCAGAGTAGACCAATCACAACAGACTGGGTCATCTGACCAATCAGAGCAGAGTAGACCAATCACAACAGACTGGGTCAACTGACCAATCAGAGCAGAGTAGACCAATCTCAACAGACTGGGTCAACTGACCAATCAGAGCAGAGTAGACCAATCACAACAGACTGGGTCAACTGACCAATCAGAGCAGAGTAGACCAATCTCAACAGACTGGGTCAACTGACCAATCAGAGCAGAGTAGACTCTCGGAAATGCGGGGTTTAGAGAGACTGAATCCTTTAACGAACCGTTTCAGACACTGTGAGAAAAGAGCAGATGCTGTAATGTATATTGAGAAAATTAAAGTGTTTTTTGACTTTGGATGCATGTAAATCTGTTGTAGGAGACTCTTTGAAATAGCATAATACGGGCACTTTAACCCTCTTGAACAAATTTTTGTTTACGTGAACACACATGAAGCCAACTGCTAAAATCGACTGTTTATTAAAGCATATATTTGTAAATGAATAACGCCGCACTGATGATTGCTTGCGTGAGGGCATTCAGAGACTCCTAAACTCTGCTTTAAATCAGAACAAAATGCTAACATTTTTGCATGTGTTGAGAGTAGACGTGCTGATAAACGCCGCGGTAATACAAAATATTGATATGGTGGGCACTTCAAACACAGCGAATAATTCTTTATAGTTTTAATAATTCTTTATATTATATAGTTACACTTTTTTACACTGTCTGTGCCCAATATGTTATTGAAAGCTTTGAGAGTCTCTTCTACGAGCAGAAATCAAAGTCTCAGAGTTGTTATTTTTTGTGTATAAAATCGACGCTGAGTAACATTACAAATACCCTAAAATATACAAATAAAAAATGCTTGCGATCTAATGGCAGGCAGAAAAACAAGCACTCCCCAGGTTTAGCATGTATTTGTTTTCACGGGGCCCCGGGGCCACATCATTATAAACCATCTGTGCATCTCCTAAAAACACAAACCCCCAGAGTCTCCTCTCGTTCACGCCATTATTCTGTGATGAAATGACGAATCGATCGGCTCTTTTTCCACTGGCAGAAAGAGAGGACCCCTGCCCACTGTCCTACATTTACACATTATCAATTATCAATACACTCATCACTAATGACATTCCCTACAAACTCACAAAACCAGCGCAAACAAGATGGTCCTTCATGCTTTTGGCAGCAAAAGAAATTCTAATGTAATGTCACGTCCAGGGTTTGAAATGAACACCCGCCAAATGTGTGTATAAATCAGCTGTGGCAAGTTCGTGTAACACAAATCTGCGCAGATTTAGCGCAAATACTCATGAGTCATCATGATTTATTAAATACAGCATATAGCAGAATCTGCTCATATCTGGCTTACGTGAACACACACATCACTACACAACAGATAACGCTGCGCTTGTTCATTTGCACTGAAGCAATAGCAATAATTTAATTTCAGCAACTTCACATAGATATAATTTGCTATTATAATAATAATATCCTTATTTTATAATGAGTCATCATCAGGATGCAGCCTAACGGTTAGCGCACATGCGTTGGCAATGAAGTGTACTCTTCATAATACAACTCCTGAATTTGCCAACAAGTGGAGATTCATGCATTTACTAGTAAACGCCAGTGACGGGCTCCTACCTTGCTGTCCAGCTTCTTCATTGTGACTAAATCCAGGGACTTGAGCGAGTGTCCCGTCGGAGAAATGAAGTAGAGGCAGATGTGAATCCTGGTGTCGTGGTAGTTGAAGAGAGAACGCTTTATTTTCAGCTCTTCCTGCAGGTAGTTTTCAAACTGTGTGTCGATATAATCCACAATAGGTTTGTAGCTGAGAGAAACAGACACGGTGCAAGAAATCAGGGATTACAATATGCATACAAAGCCATTTAACATCAATATTTGAAAGAACTTGATATATTTGTTCCCTATCAGACGAATAGAAATCTTGCTAGAGGCCAATCTACTTCGAGTGAAACTAAACAAGCCAATGCACCCTGTATGCTTCAGCACCAGCGAGAGCGGCCCCTAAAACAGCTTACACAGATAGAACGCGTCTTTTTCAAGATGACTTTCTGTCTGTGTGTTTCTGGATGCGGTCGTCACCTGGGGTCACGTGATGGTCACGAGCGCTGCCTCGTGTGTCTGGGCCTCGAACACGCTGAGGCAGCTTTTGTGGAGGAGTCATGTACCCATTGTGGGAAGATGACCATTGACGTACGCCTCCGTTCCCTCCGTCAGGGAACGAGGGTTACCATATGTAACCGAGTCGGTATAAAATCAAGACACTTTGTGTGAGAAGAAGAGAGACACAGCTGTGTAGAGACTGGCCTGGATCATGTTTACATTCTCTGACCTCTTCTCTTGACTCAGGCATTTTTCCCTGCATGCACCGCTTGTAAGTTTTCAGAGCCTACGCAGTCTTGTTCTGGATGCATTTTTCCCAAAAGATGCAATGTCTGGCACTCGTAAGTCTCTCTGTCTGTCTTTACACCCAACATGCAGAGGGTTAGAAGGCATATTCTAAGAGTCCAAAACGAAATGGAGCCTTTCCCTCAACTAACGGTCAGAGAAATGAGAAGCTTTTTCAGTTGTTTGTTTATCATTTATTTTAAATTAGGTTTGCAACCCGGTAACATTTGGGACATGCTTAGGCCTAATATTTGATTTAGTTATTTAAAAAGGACCTATTATGGTTTTTCCAAATGTTCATCTTTCTTTAGTGTGTAATGTTGCTGTTTGAGCATCAAAAAGCTCTGCAAAGTTCAGCTCCAGTCAACCAATCAGAGCACAGTGTGCTTTTCAGAAGGAGGGGCTTCAAAGAGACAGGAAGTAAACAGAGCGTTACTGACAGACTGGGATGAGAGGAGCCGCAACAATGGAGAATATGAGGATAATAATGAGTTTGAGCTGTCACTCAATGTTCCTTTGGAGTTTTTGATAAACATTTCATATACAATATAGAATAACATATTTCTTTAATCATTTTTCTTACAACAACAAAAGTTGAATGCAGTCAACATTATAACGTGGGCTTACTTTTCAAGCTTGTTTAACAGTTTGTGCAACAATATTGAATAGTTCTCACAACAATATGGGATTTGTGGCTCGAATGCTTTAAGAAAATCAATGAGAGTCCAAACTGTGCTCTATTGATGGACAGTGCCAGACACCAGACATTTCACTAGTAAAAACCATAAATCTCCTCGCTTCCTTTTCCACCCCAAACCGATCACTTTCCATATAAAACGTTTAAATGAACCGCTATTGTCTGAGTTTTCAGCATGTGGGTGTTAAAATATGAACAAACTGCTTTGCATTAACAAATGTTTTATTATCTATCAGACTCATTCGTATGTATGTTTTGAATATATCAGTTTCTCAGTGCAACCCTCCAAAAAACTGATGTTAGTCTAAACAGCACAGGGCATTATTGTATTTTACTTTACCTTTCTTCTTTGTTGATCTGATCCCCAAAGCCCACCGTGTCAACGATGGTCAGTTTGAGGTGGACGTTGCTCTCTTGCAAGTCGTACGTTCTGGGCCGCAGGTAAACACCGTTTTGGTAATGGCTGGCCTCCTCGTTTTCAAACATGGTGTTAAAAAGAGTGTTCATTAATGTAGACTTGCCGATGCCCGTCTCTCCTAATGGTAAGAGAATGACTGATTAGCATTTCCACTACAAGATCATACCATCTCTGCATTGACATTGAGCTAGTGAACAGTTCAAATGGACTGTTAACAGTTGCTTACCCACACAGAGGATGTTGAAGCAGAAACCCTGAGTCACTGATTTACTGACCAGCTGATCAGGCAAACTGTCAAAGCCAACATGACCGCCAAGGCTGAGGTTACGCTTTTCTTCATTCTGTGAAGGAATCAGACAAATTTCAGCATGGACTGAAATAAGAGTCACGTAAAAGGCAAGCTCTGGTTATTTGTATTGGCATCAGCCACTGTAAAACCCTTCTGTATTGTGACTTGCATCTGAATGAAATGGATTACCGTAAAGAAAAAAGGGTCACACTATTCCGATAGTCCACTTTAGACAGTCTACTAACTATAAGTAACTTTGCAAGTACATGTCAACTAGCAGTCATTAGTGTATTAGTAGACTGCCTGCTTAATATCTAATAACTCTTTATTTTGATGCTCCTCAACAGACATTCTTATGACTATAACTTTGCAACTACATGTCAACCTATTCTGCTAACCCAAACTCTACCAGTCTACTCTAATGAGAGTTAGTTGAGATGTAGTTGTGAAGTTACTTATAATTCGTAGAATGTCTAAAGTGGACCATCAAAATAAAGTGTAACCAGAAAAAAATGCGGGGACTTGTTTCTATGCATCATTTATAGATTGGATGGAGGCAGACGATTTTTAGAAAGAGGTGGGCTTAATGTGAATTAAATGATGAGAGGGATGCCTTTAATTTCATCAGAAGGAGTCAGGAAATTTAAATTAAACATTAAAATGTATTAGGTCAAAATGTTTTTAAAAAATAAAATGCATACATATAGAAAATAGATGTCATGTCAGCTTTAAACGAAGTAGCCTACCATTCCAAACAAAATCCTGTAATTCAGAGCCAGACAAATCTAAAATCCCACTAATGGGTGCCCTAAAACCCAGTCCTGAAATCAATGCACTCCTCCCTCATCTGGCTTCGTCTTTTCCCCCAATGCAGGCACATATTTGGTGGATGATGTCACTGAGAGTGCTACTGAGGGAAGCAGCAATTCAGCTGGTGTTACACACACACACACACACACACACACACACCGTGCACAAAAGGAATTCTGGCTGAAAAACCTGTACCGACCCCCTACCAGCCAGGGTCATTTCAAACCAGAGGCACTGAAGGGGAGATCCAACATTAGGAGGTGAAGAAGGGGAAATGGCTGAAAGCATTTTTGGAAAACATGCAGTCTGGGAAAAATCTTGGGAAGGCTTGAACAATGGCCATATAGGGGCTGATAGTTAACGCCCCGGCCGCAGGGGGAACTTTCCCCTCAGAGGGCAGTAGATCAACAGGAAGTGGCGCAGCGTTTGGGCCCTCGAACAATATTTTCTCAAGCCGCCCTCGCAGTGACAGGCCTGATTCATACGCACTGACAGAACACTGAGAGCTGAGTGCACATCAGCAAACATTCCAGGCATTTCTTTGCGAAAGAATCAGCCCATCCAAAAACACTTAAAGAAAGAATTCATCCAACAAGGAAAAGCTGTCATCATTCCAAACACCACTGACTTGTAGCCTATTCTTCCTTAGGACACAAAACAGGGTATTTTGAATAATGTACCAGTGGCAATTTTCCATTTGATAACAATAAACTTTCACATGAATGAGCTTCAAAATAGATCACCGAATTGCTAATGATAATGGCTTCAACTGTATCAAAAAACTCATCATATCAATTTTATTTTCAAACTCATTTTTTTTTTTTTTTAGATGAACACTTTAAGATTAGAAGTTAATTTCCGTCATTTGCACCAGTGGCTGATAAGAATTAAGGATGCACAATATATCGGCCGCTATATGTTCATTTTTAATGTTATCATTATCGGCCCGATAAGAAAATTTGGCCGATATAATAAAGCTGATTAATAATATATTATTTCCTTGAGCTGACACACTTCAGATGCGCACTGTTCAACATGATGGTTGTGAATTGCTTGAAATAAGATTGGAATCACTTGAAAAAAGGAAAATACAGTTCAGTGCAACAGGTCCAAGTCCGTCATATCGGCTACATAAAATTATAAAGAAAACATTATAATTGTGTGTTTGGGACATGCTTTAATGGTCAGACTTTTGTTTTTGTAATCAGGCTCTTAAAAATTATGTAACATTTTTTATTGGCCAATATATCGGTTATCGGCAAAATTTTCATATATCCCTAATAAGAATGATTTAAAACAATAACTCTGCAGGGAACAATCACATCATCCAATGGACAATCCATGATTGAGTCTAGGACAACACAGACTGTTAAAGGCAGATGGGAACTCAGTGACAGTGGAGGAGAGCCAAACTGGGACGGCTCCACACTCACCCCCCACATACACCTGAGAGTGTGTGTGTGTGTGTGTGTGTCCGCTTCAGCAAACTGACAAAACAACCCTCATCGGAAATTTCTCTGGCATCTCATCTGATATGACGGGAGGAGGGGCCGGTGTGGAGAAGAATGCAGATGGTCTAGATTTGGGTGGCATCTGCGCTGAACAGGGTTTTATCTGCTTTTTCTGTTAGATATCTTCATACAAGAGCACACACACACACACACACACAGCTTGCCGTCTAGCTGTCACTCATGCATGCATTCATAAACTCTTCTTAAACCTGAAGTAAAAGACAGGTGTAAAGTTTTGCACTTTACACTTATTACACTGAGAACATATCATTAATCGCGTCAGGGCTCGACACTACAACAGTTCACATGTGGCTAAAATTAGATGTTACACACTGTAAAATGCATTTAGAAGCATGTGTGCAAATACATTTTAAAAAAAAAATTAAAAAAAAAAGTCCCAGCGGGTCCTCTGATTCATGAAATTTAAGGTCATAAAAAGTCTTAGGCCTAAATATCTTAAAGTGTACGTAATAATTATTTTAAAGGGTTCACCCAAAAATGAAAAAAAGGTATCAATTACTCACATCGATCCAAAGCCATGAGACTTTTGTCTTCGAAACACAAATGTAGATATTTTAATGAATCCCTCCATTGACAGTCCACACAACTACCACTTTTACGCCTCAAATTCATTAAGACGTCATAAAACTAATCCATCTGAATTGAGTGGTTTAGTAATTTTCTAAAGAGACTTGATTGCTTTATATGATTTATATGAACAGATTTAATTTAGGCTTTTATTCACAAATAACATTGATCAGTGAACATAAACAGAAGCTCAAACATGCTTGACGTGTGAGAATAAAACTCTTGCTTTAGCTCAAACCTGCAGCGTAACACGAGAATGAACCTCAAGGATGGAAAAAGAGGAATTGCGGTAAAGCCTAATGTGACTATTAAACTTAGTATGAGTCTATGATTCAATTCAATAAATATGAGTTCTGCATATTAAATTACATAATTATTAAACAAAGTTTGAAGCAGAAACACTTTTTGTAGTCTAAGAAATTAAATAATTCTCCTTGTTAATGTCTGCTTGTATCCCTTTATGAAGGAAAAACACATTAATGGATGAAGTTTTTCAATGTGCTCCATAAAAGTAAAGCTTCATGCTCTTGCCTCGAAAATGAAATCACAAAGTCTCATACACTGATTTTCATAAATGGCATTTAGATCAGTGGTCTCATATTAAACGCAAATCATGTGATGTATGTGTTTATTAATGTCAGTGGTCAGATGCAGGATATCTACGCATGAACAGGACGTTGACTCATTACGAAACTCATATAGCTTTAAATAACAGTAACTACATCAGCCCTGCCCTGAAACTAGAGTATAATACATAAAATTAAATTAATGCTGAACAGGACGGTCTTGTTTCAATCCAGAGATTTAGTTCACACACAAAGGAAAAATCTCTTATTCACTCATTCTCACAAGTGCAAACGAGACTTAGTAGCTATGTCAACTACTAACACATTACATAACACATCTAGCTATTGCACTGAATGGAAACATTATGAAAAATGTCCATACGACTCAAAGTCACTAGAACAATATGAGGACAGGATTTTCTTTTTTGGGTGAACTGTCCCTTAAAGCTTTTTTTTTACCCATGATGTTATTAGAATTAGAATTGACTCTCCACAGCTCAATGCACTGCAGTTGATCAATACGGCCCCTAAAACCACACAAAGCTTTAATCAAAAGCCACTGACTGTGAAACACGCTTACATTTCCTTCATTCTGAGAGCCAGACGCAAACTCTTGGATTTAAAGTTAAACAACATCTAACAGAGACTATTAAAGCAACGCACCACTGAACAGTTTTATAAACTAGTCTTACGAGTTAGTCACGTCCTTTTTTCCTTTCACACCGATTATACTTTTCTATGTCAGTAACATTAAAAACTAGACTGGACAAATTTTTTTAATCTGAAAAGTAAGATTCTTAAGACACAGGCTTTATATAGAGGTGAAGTTTGTGAAACTGGCCACAGGTTTCACTTCCACAGAACTCACATAAACTAACCTATTATCTAGCTTTCCCACCAGACTACAAACAGCTCAATACAGTTATTCATCTCTAACCCAAACTAGTTTCCCTCAAATCCAGAGCACTTCCTCAAAACTCATTCCCAGGACTCGATCCTGAATGAACGGTGATGGATTGGTTCTCGCAGCACATCTTCATCAGACAAAGAGTTGAACTGTCGCTCAAAGCACAAAGTTTACAATCTAATCTACTTGAACTTGCCCTTGAAAGACCAGCACTGAAGTCTTGCTTAAAGGGATAGTTCACCCAAAAATGAACATTATCCCTTATCTTTCTCACCTTCAAGCCATCCTATGTGTGTATGACTTTCTTCTTTCAGCCAAACTTTTCTGGCTCTTCCCAGCTTTATAATGGGAGTGTATGGTGTCTTGAGATTTTGAAGCCCAAAAAAGCTCATCCATCCATCCTAAAGGAAATCCATCCGGCTCCAGGGGTTAATAAAGGCCTTCTGAAGCAAAGCGATGTGTTTGTGTAAGAAAAATATCCATATTCATAACTTTATAAACTATAATCACTGGCTTTCGGTAACGGCCGTACGCGAGTCCAGTTCCAGCAGAAGAGTGACCTCTGACTCCCATTATAGGCTAAAGCTTGGAAGAGCCAGGATATTTTTAAATATAACTTTGTAAGAAGAAAGTCATATACAGCTACGGTGGCTAGAGGATGAGTAAATTATGGGATAACTTTCATTTTTCATTCAACATTGTCCCGCTGCTTCCGTTTCATTTAGACAGACTGAAAACTTACTGTGTTCTCATAAACGTTTTATCCTTCACACAAATCACCACCTATTCCAAAGATCCCATAATTAACACATGAATTGTTCAAGTTTGACAGCGGGACGATCAGATGTCACTCTTATCTGTGATCTCACACTGAGGGCCTCATGATGGCCCCAAACTTTACCGGCAGTTCACAACAGTGTTGTTTCAATGGGGATTTTGGGTATAAAACACTCACGATGCTAAAAGAGGGAGCATGCGCCTTCAAAAGCAGTCTGGCAAACTACTGAAACAGGAAATGTGTTATATATAACTGCATCAGTCTGTTGTGTGTACTGTAAATAAAGAGATGTTCACAACAAACATTCAAGAGACTGAGAAAAGACAAGTTCAACACCCTTTTCGGTTCACCAGAAACACTATAACGTTAGCTAGAATAAGATCACAAAAGACAGATAATACACCTGATCTGACCTGTAGTGTACACACACACACACACACACACACACACACACACACACACACACACACACACACACACACACACACACACAGTAAAGCAGAGAATAGTCAATAGAGTCCGTTGGGCTAAGCTAGAGAGTAGCGCTCGTGCTAGTCCTAATTCATTACAGATAAACCTGTACAGGCCGTGTATGATGTCCATCTAAGTGGGTTCCTGGAAGAAAAAACTGACTTTAACGGGTACTTACAGAAAATATGTCTACATCCGTGGCCGCCATGATGAGGAATGTGTGTGTTTGGAGGATAAGGCGAAAGGGAGCTGCCTGCCTTCGTCTCACTCACTCACACTGTGGTCGGGCTGGAGAATTTACCAACGTTACTATGGTGAAGGCCTTGCTAATGAATTTAAATGACGCAATGTTACGATCTGCGCTGATTGGCTGAAAGGCACAAGCAACCAACGCTGAAGACTCGGCTCTTGAATATTAATTAGGTTACTTGAGACCGGACGGAACCTATATACAGTATATACAATATATATATTTTTATTTTTTTATGCTCAATAATTTAAAAACATTGTCAACGTATTACATACAAATACATATAATACAACAAACAATGAAAAAAAACAATAATTATACAAAAACAATACAAAACAAAAGATGACATGGCGAAGAGACATGACAAGAAGGCATACGTTACAGTTGTATTGATACAATAGCATGCATTAATATACAAGGAAAGCTTTTAAGTGCATTTATTTTCTTTAAATATTTATTCATAATATTTGATAAATCTTAGGGTTTTTTCTTATTTACATAACGAAGATATTTTAAGTGAGATTAATTTAGTGTGAAAATAAGGATAGGACATAATACCATTTGCAAACTTTTGTTTATGAATGAAGAATATGCCATATAAAATAAAGAAATGAGAAATGTGCTCTAGAGGTTTATTTTATCGTCATTATAATAAACAATAATCTCTTTGAAACGAATCAGAATGATTGTTTAGCAGCTCGAGACGACGGAATTAATATTCATGAGACAATATTTTGCCATACTAGGATTCGTAATTTCGCAAAAACCTTCAATATGGCTTCTTCCTGGAAACTCCCACTTGCTTCAGGAATGTCTTTTCTCAAGACCCGACAAGATAGAGCTTCTAAATAAATAATTACGTAAGTAATTATGACATAACTGTAGCCTACATAATGTTCATCGAAATACACGCACAGGAACAATACATGCACTTTGTTGTTTTATTGAGTTTAGCGTTTTATAATTTTAGAATTAGCCTAAACTGTAGGCTACTCATTATTACGGATATGATTTATTTTAAACAATTTAACAATTTAAAGGTAACTCGTTATATGTCCACCCAACTTCTTGACAAAAAAGAAGATTTTAATTAAATTAAAATGATCGGTTTTAAACTTTTTTAAAGCCCCGCCCCCACCCGCGTCAGATTTCTTTCTTCTTCTTCTTCATTCTTACGTGTTGATTCCGGAAGACAGGTAAAGGTGTGGCTACAGTCGAGGAGTCTCAGTCGACAGACTCGTTCCTGCTAAAGTATGTATGTTTATATCTAGGACGAATTCAGAAATGGCTCTGACCCAAGAGGCGATTTTAAACACACTATTAGAAGGCAGAGGAAAGGTGAAAAACTCAGATCTGCTCAGAAAGTTTAAAGACCAACTAAACTGCTGTGATCCGGCAGAGAAGAAGCAGAACCGAGATCTCTTCAAGGCGTGTGTGAACAACATTGCCGTTGTTAAAGAATTCCAGGACACCAAGTATATAGTCCTAAGGAAAGTATACAATCACCTACTAAAAGCCTCAAACGATGATTATGAAGATCCAGAGGAAGATGAGAAGGAACAGAAGGAGGAAAGTAAAAAGTCAGAGACTGAAGCTTCACAAGCACAACGTTCCCAAATAGAAACTGCTTTGGGAAGATGCAAGAATGTGGACTTTACACCTAAAAAGTCTTTAAATTTCACCGTTCCACTGAAGTCTGATGACAAACATGGAGCGAAGACGACAAACAAACCATGTGCACTTCCTTTACGAGTCCCACAATCAAACATCAGTCAGATTCACAAGAATCCCTCGGGAACGACTGATTGTGAACGGGAACGTCAGTGGAGGAGAACGACTACAGATGGAGCTAGCGACTCTCCACAGGCGCGGAGACACTACAAGACTCCTAAACTAGCGGATGAGCCGAAGGAGCAGTCGGAGCAGTTCCCGCTGGATCCCGCGGAGCACCAGTGGCTAGTCAAGTGCGCGGCGGGACAGTGGAGTCTTGTGTACGGGCTTCTGCTAAAGGACGCTCAGCTCGCGGAGAAGAAGGACTTCACGTCTGGGTTCACGGCGTTACACTGGGCCGTCAAGAGTGGGAACCATGACATGGTCTGCGAGATTATTGAGGTTTCTAGGGAAAGCGGACACGGCGTGGACATCGACGCTAAGTCTAACGGCGGATACACTGCTCTACACATCGCTGTCATCCACAAACACACGTCTCTGATCGGTCTACTGGTCCGCAAGTACGGAGCCAACGGGAATATACGGGATAACTGTGGGAAGAAACCCTACCATTATCTGAGGAAAGAGGCTTCGGGAGAACTGAGGGAGCTCCTGGGAGCGCCGAGAGCCGGCCAGCAGGAGGCGCTGGCGGTCCGAGAGGAGTGTGACCCGCACAAACAACCCAAAATCAGGCTTTTCCCAACTTATCCGGTCGGGATCAAGAAAAAGAGCAAGCCGAGAATCCAGTTGATGACGTTGGGAGAAGACGACAGAGCGGAGAGGGACGAGCCGGTGTCGCAAAAACAGAGGCTCGCGTCAGACGGCTATCCATAACTGAGCACACGCTCATAAACAACTCCATATTCATGTCAATATGCCTTTATATGGGAATTCTGTTCGTTTAAATTCTATTTTCCTTTTTTTCTTATTGCTAATTATAAAGCTGAGAGGAACGAGCCGGTGTCGCATAAACAGTGCAGACAATTATTGGGAATTTATATGGGAATCCAGAAGAATTCTGTTCAATTCAATTCTATTTTCCTTTTTTTCTTCTTTTTTTATTGCATTAAAAATTTAATTAAAATTCAGTACAAAACGTAATAATGCAGAATAATGAACACGGTCGGACATGTGGGGATACAGAGAAAAGGAAAACGTAATAATAATAAAAAATTACAATTAACATTAAACTTGTTATATAATACAATATGTTTTGAAAGCTTTTTTATTGGAGGGGATTTTTTTGAAGGGATGACAATAATCATAAGCAAATACTTTTCAGTTAGGTTTGAATTTAGGTATCTTGCTTTGTGAATATGGTATTTACCCATCATACAAAAAAAGGTTTAAATTCTATTTTCAATATGAATGATTGATGACATACTTTTTTTTTAAAAACGAATTAATACTTAATACTTTTATTCAGCAAGAACACTAAATGCACACAATGCATAAATGCTGTTCCACAAAAATATGAACTGTTTTCAACCCCGATAATAATCATAAAAGTTCAGCAAATCATCATATTAGACTGTGACTGAAGACTGGAGGAATGATGGTGAAAAAATTGTGTTTTAAAACATATTCGTTCAAATAGAAAATGGTTCTTTTGAATGGTAATCATATTTCATATTATCGCTGTTTTTAATAAAAAAGCAGAAATATACATTTCAAATGTATATCTCATATATAAGTATATATGATATACACATGAAATATTCAAGCTATTTGTCTCGGGTGCAGGACGCCTGACTCACTGGGTGTGGAAAACAAACCTCTCTAATTGTTCTTTTCTGACGGTTTATCCGTCAGATGTTGTGAAATATTTTTGTTCTAGGTGTTAAACAAGTAGATTCATGTTTAACGCTGATCAACATGCTTATTTTTAGTCAACCATAATCATGGATTCTTTGGGACCTTTATAATACACATCTGGCTTACAATAAATGCATTTTCTTATTAAAAAATGTAAATTATTATGCAAATAAACGTAGTCTGGTGCGTGAAGCTTCACTGAGTTTTGTCGTGTATATCTGCGATGTTGTTTCTTCATGCAGTGATGAATAAGATCAAGACTTTTTATATAGGGGTCAGTCTTGCTGAGGATGAAATAGCAAAGGAACCCACAGCTGGGAGTTTAAAGCAACATGATGGTCTGACGAGATAAGAACTGTCATCTCTAGATGTTCCCATGATGCATCAGTATTAAACACGACCCTCTGGCCTCGAGGTCGAGCACGTGTTCCTCCTCCATCTGTGTTCATTAGAGAGACGAGATGCCTTCAGACACGCGTGTGCATGATTCGGCATGCGTGACGGGCCTTTATGTGTTTCATAACATTGGTGTTTTGCTAAGAGCTTATGAAGTTCAGTATAAAAACACAAGATTGACGTGACCTTCCATGGAGAAGTTGCATCATATTTGACCCCTAAAGTGTTTTCGCTTTTTTGCATTGTGACATTATTTACATGATAGTTACATGACATCTCCCCCTAAATGCATCATGAAAAGGCCTAAATAGGCTAAAAAATAAATATATACATAAATATACTTATTATATGGCCCAGAGATGTACCCATTTTAATTTTTAGGCTAAACTTCAAACACATCACATTATTTTTATTCATGTTTTATTTATTTTTTACAGTTAATGTTATTTCAAAGCATTTATTTATTTTATTTTATTTTACAGATGATTGCATCTTAATTCCTGACCTAATCTGACTAGTTGTAATGAAACAAACACAAATGATGTACAGTGAGAAAACTTTATTCACATTAAACCAAAGGTAATAGAATTCATGCATCCCACATAAACACAAAACCACAAGATGGCAGCAGAACTGATGAAGTCACATTCACAGCACACTAGACAAATGCTCATTTACAGTCTGGTTTCATAATCCACATCCAGCAAAACTCAATCTGATCGCTATATTCCAGATGAAGTGGAGAAGGGTTGTACACGTGACAGGATAGTTTCATGTTTCACGCTATGGAAACTAGGCGTTCATGTGTGACTTCAAGCCATATAAACATCAACACTGGACGGAAAGACCAGGGCCTGTACCATGATGGAAGTTGAACAAACTCAGGGTCACAGGATTAGTTTTGAGTTGACAAAACCAAACCAATCCAACCAGGCTTTGTTGGTACCATGATGCTGATCATCAACTTTCTCTGTCAACTCAGGCTTCGATCCTGAGTTTAGGAGTTTAAGTGTGACATCAGTAGCGAACAGCCAATCACACGCTGAGAAAGAATGAAACTGAGATTCATTTCTCGCGAGAGAAGCAGCGCAATTCACTTATTAAATAAAAGTATTAAAATAGTAAGAATTTAAACAAATTTACACAGTAAGAAGAAAACAGCTGTCTATGAAAGAGGACAAGTAAAAGAAAAAGTCTCGCTACTGTATATCAGTGCAAGTAAAAGTTGTGGAGTTATTTTATACAGCTGATAAAGGTATAGAGAGAATTGAACATCTAAGCTCACATGTAGTCATTTTATAGCTTCATCTATTGATGCTAAAGTGTATTTATATTACCTTTACATATTTATTCATTTAAACTGCGTAATAATAATTGATGAACTAAAATTGTACATGTGTGATTGATTAAGGGTATAATAATTACATAAATAATATCTAAATCATACAAATGTATTATTCTAAATAAGCATCACTAAAAACTAGACGATTTTGTCTTTAAAAATCATTTGCTATGTAGTGACCTTTAATTTGGAGTAGAAACAGGTGGAGTGACTTTATAGCATCAGTCATGTGACACTTTGCTCACAGCTGATTGGTCCAAGTTCGGTTTGCAACCTCTTACCTGGAACATAACCTGCCCCGGACCAGGTTAGCCGCGGAGCGTAAGTTACTATGGCGATGAACACTGCTAAAAGCCAAACCACTTTCATGGTCCCTAAAACCCAGGGTTGACGCAAACTAAACTGAAACATAGCTGGCTAGCCACCTAAACCGGCTTCATGGTATAGGCCCCTGATCACCCTCGGCACAAACGTCAGAACTAACTTTCACTTGTTTAACCAACCGAAGAGCCAAACGTTCATGTATTCCAAAAGAAAAGGTAATGAAAATGAGAGAAAACATTTCTGAGAGTTGACAATTTTCAATTTAAAGCACGGAATGACTTTAAAATACACAACACACACTGATATGCATTTGCAATGTGAACGTATCAACATCAAGTACTATAATGGACAGAAGTAATGAATGTTCACAAGTACATCCTCAAATCTTTTTTTTTTGTCCTGTAGAATCTGCGATCTCTGGCCAGTTCATTCGCTGTTTCCATGGATGCAATACGCGCTGTTTCCCGCCAACGGGGGAGTCGAAATACTATTGGGTAAATTGGCAGTGGGCGGAGTCACACAGATCAAAACAAGAACAGACATTCGCCACTGAACGCACATTCCAGTTATGTGAATTTTACCATGTTTCCTAAACATCTGGAAACATATTATGGTATTTTATGCTTTAGTAGTCAAAACAATACGTACAGCACCTTTAACGTGTACATTGGAAAATTAGAATTGCGAGATATAAACTAGCAATTGCGAGCTAAAAAGTCAGAATTGCGAGTTCATTTCTCGCAATTGTCAAGTTTATATCACGCAATTCTACTTTTATAACACAATTCTGACTTTATATCTCGCAATTCTGAGATAAATGCACATTTATTTCTAAGATGTATTTTTGCAATTGTGAGATAAAAAGTCACAATGATCTTTTAAAATGTTTTATTCTGTGGCGGAAACAAGCTTCCATAATTCAAAGTGCTGATGATATTTAAACTTTTGTTCTGTAGATAATTTGTAAAGTTTCAAAAAATAAAATTTAAGACTATTTGCATGATGAATTGCGATTCCCGTTTTAATCCATCAACTTTTCATATTTCCGTCATCTCAACCTAAAACACTTTGTAAGCATGTTACTTCCAACAGGAAATGCAAATCTTTCTAATTATTATAATCAATAGTGAATGTAACTATAATTGAACACTGGTTTTATCATATGGCTGTTGTTGCTGGTTTATAAAAGCAATAAGCTACTCGTGTTGGAACATTCAGTGATTTTACAATGGTTTCACAGCTGGTAAAATCACTGTAACACACGGCCTCTCTCGGCCAGTTGTTTGATCTCATTGAAAACGTCGTTCGTATGTTTGTGTCGGTGACTCAGTCATTTCTTGATCTCAAACAGCAGAACACAAGATCATGGGTCACTGTGGATAAATGCAAGGGTAATACAAAGATATCTCTCAATATACATGCAGTTAAATAATACAGACTTCAATCATTTCAAACACACTCGATCATTACACACATTCAACATGACAGTGCCAAATGAAATTACAGGACAAAATGAATGGGAAAGAATGAAAAGTTACAATACGCTGCAGCATCAAAGCAATAATGAAGCCCTGAAATTAATTATGAATACACAATATGAGCATGTGCAGCTTATTATACAAAAGTGCTTCTTTCTTCCTTTTTTCTTTTTTGGTCGTCGTTTTAGAGCGATCTGTCACACACGCCTGAAAGGACACATTCCTGGGCTCTTAAATAAAGCTTTCCATGGTTTTTCGAAAGTCAACTTGATACGACTCAACTATAGAGCAAAACACGAGGGGCTTTCTCACCGGGTAGTTTTAGGAACGAGCCAGCAGGATGATTCACAGAGAACGAATGATTCCCATAGGAACGTTTTCCTGGTTGCATTCGCACCGACAGTATGAACTTTAAAGTGACGTAAGAAACGTTTTGACTTTTATCCTACAATCTCTGTTACTTTAATTTCCTATTATCACTGTAAAGCTGCTTTGAAACAGTCCATATTGTTAAAAGCGCTATATAAATGAAGGTGACTTGACTTTTATTTTGACGGCGCTGAGAATGGCAGTGTCTCATACATTATTAGATAGAGCTGTTATACATAGAAAGTAGACGGTAATGAAAAGTTATTAGTGTATGGTGTGTCGTTGATGTTCAGTGTTGATGTTCAGAAATACATAATCATGTTTCTCTTGGTCTCCTCAATGTCGCATTGGATTTTCTCCTCAGCGTAAATGTTTAGACCCCATCTATCTGCCCAGAGTCACTCATCGCTAACGTTTGGTTGTGACGTATGCCTAGCGTTCGCCTTAGCCAACTCATTCACCACTAACGGAGCGAGCTGGAAAATCTGCCCAAACCAGACCTGACCAGACCTGCGCAGTAGTGATCTCGGGACTAGACCTGCGCAGTAGTGATCTCGAGACCAGACCTGCGCAGTAGTGATCTCCGGACTAGACCTGCGCAGTAGTGATCTCGAGACCAGACCTGCGCAGTAGTGATATCGGGACTAGACCTGCGCAGTAGTGATCTCGGGACTAGACCTGCGCAGTAGTGATCTCGGGACTAGACCTGCGCAGTAGTGATCTCGAGACCAGACCTGCGCAGTAGCAGTAGTGATCTCGAGACCAGACATGCGCAGTAGTGATCTCGAGACCAGACCTGCGCAGTAGCGATCGCGAGACCAGACCTGCGCAGTAGCGATCTCGGGACCAGACCTGCGCAGTAGTGATCTCGGGACTAGACCTGCGCAGTAGTGATCTCGGGACTAGACCTGCGCAGTAGTGATCTCGAGACCAGACCTGCGCAGTAGCAGTAGTGATCTCGAGACCAGACATGCGCAGTAGTGATCTCGAGACCAGACCTGCGCAGTAGTGATCTCGGGACCAGACCTGCGCAGTAGCGATCTCGGGACCAGACCTGCGCAGTAGTGATCTCGGGACCAGACCTGCGCAGTAGCGATCTCGGGACCAGACCTGCGCAGTAGTGATCTCGGGACCAGACCTGCGCAGTAGTGATCTCGAGACCAGACCTGCGCAGTAGTGATCTCGAGACCAGACCTGCGCAGTAGTGATCTCGAGACCAGACCTGCGCAGTACTGATCTCGGGACCAGACCTGCGCAGTAGTGATCTCGGGACTAGACCTGCGCAGTAGCGATCTCGGGACCAGACCTGCGCAGTAGTGATCTCGGGACCAGACCTGCGCAGTAGTGATCTCGAGACCAGACCTGCGCAGTAGTGATCTCGAGACCAGACCTGCGCAGTAGTGATCTCGAGACCAGACCTGCGCAGTAGTGATCTCGAGACCAGACCTGCGCAGTACTGATCTCGGGACCAGACCTGCGTAGTAGCGATCTAGGGACCAGACCTGCGCAGTAGCGATCTCGGGACCAGACCTGCGCAGTAGCGATCTCGGGACCAGACCCGTGCAGTAGTGATCTCGGGACCAGACCTGCGCAGTAGCGATCTCGGGACCAGACCCGCGCAGTAGCGATCTCGGGACCAGACCTGCGCAGTAGCGATCTCGGGACCAGACCTGCGCAGTAGCGATCTCGGGACCAGACCTGCGCAGTAGCGATCTCGGGACCAGACCCGCGCAGTAGTGATCTCGGGACCAGACCTGCGCAGTAGTGATCTCGGGACCAGACCTGCGCAGTAGCGATCTCGGGACCAGTGATCTCGGAACCAGACCTGCGCAGTAGTGAGCAGGAAGTAAAGCTGCGAAATCAATGCCCCGCCCTCTCTCTCTCGCTGAATGCACTCTCCCAGAACCTGGATTTTTTTTAAGCGCCCTGTATCTGCTCCGTTCCTCCGTTCTGCTCCAATTTTGATGTCTGTTGATTGCAGTACGACAAGAGGATTGTTAAAATAAAGTAAATACAATCTCATCAGTCCTCCTCAGACCCTGAAGTACGTTGGTGCTTCGCTCAGAGAACATGTCAATCATGACGTCAAAGCACCGTTTTCATAGCATCAAATAACTAACTAAAAACAAACTTTTTTTAAAAACAAACACTTGAAATTACATCAGCGACAGCGTGATAAAAACTACAGCAAATGACAGAAACTATCTTTGGAAAAAAGAAATGTGAAGTGTAATTTAATTGTTTAGTTGGTGTTGAATAACACGGGGAGGCGGGTTTATGAGCTATACTAGGAGTGGCCACCGGGGGGCGATCGAGACACTTTGGCTTCACTTTTCAGGGATTGTGCGGCATGCTTGGTACGGCCAATCAGCGAATAACGTCACAGATAGTTCCTATAGCGCTGACTCTAGGAGGGTAAGAGTTAGATTAGTTATGAGATAAATTAGTTCCTCCAAATGGAGTTCCTAGAACTGAAATCGTTCCTACGTCCTGCAGTGCGAACACAAAAAAAAGTGAACTTTCGCCAATAGTTGTAGGAACTATGAAAAGGTTCCTCCGGTGCGAAAGCCTCTATGGTGTTTCCAAGCATTAACAGTCTCACTAAAACACATGGAAAGGCAGTCTCATAGAGCTGGTATAGTGCTGAGCAAGGCCTCGAGCTGCTCCTCTCCTAAACGCTGCTTCTCCTCGAGGTCTTTCTGGCGGATGAGTAAGGAAGCTGTGGTCTGAATGAAGAGCCGGTACTCCTGCATCTGTGTGTCCGTCAGCTGCTTGGACAGAAAGCTGGAGACCAGGCGCTCCCGACGGTCCAGGTTTTCCTTCAAGTCTTTGGCGTCCTCCCTCTGTTTGCACAGGAGACGGTAGCGGTTGTCCAGCGATTGCTGTGGATCAACAAAAATAGGGATTATTTTATGAGTACGTTACAATTCGGCTCGTTTGTCAATAGTCGGCGCACACGGGATATTTCTGAAGAACATTTTAGGGGAAAAAATGTGAATCTGATCTCTTGAGGGGGAAAAATTACAATAAATGGCCTTAAAGCTCTAATTATGGAAGCTTGTTTTTTAAAATATAAAAAAGATAATTGCAACTTTTTATCTTAGAATATTTCTGAAGAACATCTTTTAGGAAGAAAACTGTAAATCTGATCTTTTAGAAAGTCTTTCACATCTCGTGTCCATGAAACACATTCCATGTCCATGCATTAATATATGAATAAATAATAAAAAAGGTAATTGCAACTTTTTATCTCACAATTCTGAGTTTTTTTTCTCGCAACTGCAAGATTGTGATTGTAAATTTAGCAAATTGTATGCAGTGCCAATGTAACCTGTAACTAGCAGTGAAGTTTACATTTTTTACATTTACATTTATTCATTTAGCTGACGCTTTTATCCAAAGCGACTTACAATTGCTATATATGTATATATGAGGTCGCACTCCTCTGGAGCAACTAGGGGTTAAGTGTCTTGCTCAGGGACACATTGGTGTCTCACAGTGGATTCGAACCCGGGTCTCTCACACCAAAGGCATGTGTCTGATCCATTGTGCCATCACCACCCAAGTTTGTGCTTTACAAGTTTGTCCTTTACATCAAGGACCAGGATGGAAACAAGTTTTTAACCTTATTGTGTTATCCTTGACAAATGAGCATGTTTCAGCTCTTTCTTTTCTAATAAATCAATCAAATTAAAATAAAATCTCACAAATCTCTTTTGTAACATTTTAAATGTCTTCACTGTTATTAATGATACAATCATTCAACACGGACACATGACATTTCAATTCCCCCGTGTTGAAAATTTCAGCTTTTAATTTTGTCTATATGTCTCTGTCGTGTTTTAATATGCTTTAAGACAAACCATGTGTAAATTCATAAGTCGACAGCATTGCTGAGTATTTTCTCCTTAAAACTGCAGTGAACCAAAGACAGTCTCAAAAACACAGTTTGAAATCGCTGGTGTTTCTGACGTCACAAACTACCTTGTAACCAATCAGATCAACGTATGATCATCAACGAGTGGATCTCTGAGCTGAGTGAGTGGAGGCGGGGCTCATTTGCATAATCATAGAACCGTGAATACTAAATGAGGCAAGAGTGTCGGTTTCAAGATATTTTAAGGCATGATTTTAAATATGTAATTTTGGTGATCAAAAATGAGTTTTAAGGGATAATATGATCGACTTCAGGGGGACTTTAAAATCTCACAGACTCCGAACTTTTGAACGGTGGTTTATATTTGAATAACATATTTAGTCACAAAATAAATGACATCAATTAACAACAACAGTCACAAAACATGACAGATAATTTGATATTTTCAAATTTGAAATTCAAAACACCCAGAGAAATCTACTCTAATTGATTTGCTATTGACAAATGCACCTCATACATTTTCTGAAATTTTCGTGTTTGTTAATGACATTAGTGATCATTGTACGATTGCTGCAGTTAGAAATGCAAAAATTCAAAAATCCAGGCCTCGATGCATTGAAAAACGTGATATGAAACATTTTACCTTACAAGTTTTTTTACATGATTTATTTTATCTTAATTGGGACAGCATTAGGCTTATTGATGATGTTGAAATAGCCTGGAAATACTTTCATGATGGATTTTTGCAACTTATTAATAAACATGCTCCTATGCGTAAGTTTAGAGTCAAAGGACGAGACAACCCTTGGTTTTCGACGGAGCTTAGCAAACTTCTTCATGAGAGGGATGTGGCTTGGGCAAAGGCTAGAAATTCTGGGGTGGAGCCCGATAGGATTAATTTTAGACGACTACGAAACCAGTTCACAGCAGCTGTCCGTCATGCCAAATCTGAATACTGTCTAGCGGCCACTACAGACAATTTAAATAACCCAAGGACTTTTTGGAAGTCTATCCAGTCAATTTCGTTAACTAAATTCATACTCATAATGACTCATAAAAACTCATAATGAACTGCCTCCCCATATCATTAGGGACGATATTATTATCTCGGAAAGATCGGCAATGCTAGAATGTTTTAATGAACATTTTGTTGCATCTGGTTCTTTGTTTGACCAATCTTTATCTCCAAAAACCTCCTCTTCTGATGGTAATGCTGCGGGAAGATGTTGTGTTGGCCAGCCTTTTTCTTTTACCTTTGCCCCGTTTTCAATCAATGATGTGCATAAAGTCCTAATGTCATTGGACATCAAAAAGCCTGCCGGCTCAGATTGTTTAGAGCCATATTTTTTAAAAATTGCTGCAGATTTTATTACTAAACCGCTCAAGTTATTATTATTTTTAATTTGTCCTTGGCTCAGAATGTAATGCCATCAATCTGGAAATCGGCTTATGTCCTCCCCTTGTTAAAGGGAGGAGATCCTACTTTGTTAAACAACTATAGGCCTATCTCCAACTTGTCTGTGCTGTCAAAGGTCTTAGAACGACTAGTAAGTGAACAACTGAAAGAATTCCTGAGCGTTAATAATATCCTATCAGAGTTTCAGTCAGGTTTCCGAAAGGAACATAGTACCATCTCTGCTTCATTGAAGGTGGTGAATGACATCATTGAGGCACTGGACAGCAAAAAGATGTGTGCAGCTCTTTTCATCGATCTTTCTAAGCTTTTGATACGGTGAACCATTGTATTTTAAAACAGAGACTGCTCAACATTGGTCTTTCTGAGAAGGCAGTTGGTTGGTTTGTAAATTATCTCTCAGATAGGACTCAGTGCGTCACTTTTGACGGTATTTCTTCAGGTTTCTTACAAGTTGTATCAGGGGTTCCTCAGGGTTCGGTGCTGGGCCCACTTTTACTTTTATTTACCATTTATGTAAATGATCTTGGTTCAAATGTCCATAATGCTCTGTTTCATTTTTATGCTGATGACACAATTATTTACAGTTGTGGAGAAACCCTTCACCAGACTTTTCAGTACCTGCAGGATGCCTTTGACGTTGTACAATCTTGGCTTTTTGACTCGAAGCTTGGGTTGAATGCAAATAAAACAAAGACGGTCCTGTTTTCAAATAATAGGAACTCCACAGCTATCCCTCCAAACATTGTAACCCTACAGGGAAATCTAATAGAGCGTGTGGCTGAGTATAAGTACTTAGGGTTTTTACTTGATGAACATTTGACTTTTAAGGCTCATATCCAAAATTTAGCCCGGAAACTTAGGTTAAAGCTTGGGTTCTATTTTAGGAATAGGGCCTGCTTTTCTTTTGCAACAAGGAAGAAATTGGTCGAGGCTACCTTTCTGTCTCTTTTGGATTATGGTGATTTTTTATATATGCACGCCCCGAATAAATATCTGCACCATCTGGATTTAGTTTATCATGGCGCACTGAGATTCATTACAGGGTGCAAACCCTTTACACATTTTTGCACTCTGTATGATCTGGTCCAGTGGCCCTCCCTTGCTCAGCGCAGGCTAACCCGGTGGCGATTGTTTATATATAAATCCATTATTGGGACATTGCCCCCTTATTTATGTAGGCTTATGTCCTTCAAGGCCAGCATTCGCTCTCTGCGGTCTAATGATAATCTCCACATGATTGTGCCTAGGGCTCGAACAGAGTTAGGGAAGCAAGCATTTAGAGTTTCTGCCCCATCAGTGTGGAACCTATTACAGAATGACTTAAAACTTGATAACTTGGTCTCCTTTGGTCACTTTAAGAGGCTAGTAAAGTATCGGGAAGCAGGCAAAATGGGCACCTGTCCCTGCTTCCCAAATTAAGTCTATTGTATTGTAATTTGTTACATTATTCCTGACTGTTGTAAGGCCATTGTATTTTTTAAGTGTGGCTGATTCATTGTATTGTTAATGTTTTATGTCTTGCATGTTTATTGTATTTATTATATTTTGTATTTTATGTGAAACTTTTATTGCGGCCTTCTTGGCCAGGGCTCCTTCGTAAAAGAGACTTGTTCTCAAAGGATTTCCCTGGTTAAATAAAGGTTAAATAAATAAAATAAAAAATATTTGACTTCCTCACAGATTGCACTTCAGAGGTTTGTCACAAGAGGGCAGTGTAATCGCAAAACTCATCGATACTGAAGACTGGTTTCGGTCAGGCAGTGTTGACACCATCAACATCTGATCCAGCAGAACCGGTCAATCTTACAGCCAGATCTAAAGAAATAAGTGTTTCCCAGCACTCAACCTTTCGTGTGTTTAGGGCCCCTCCTAGCTTTCTACACACAGACACACCTCATTAAAGTGGTGGTTGATTATGTTTTCACTTTTCTAACTTTAGTCAGTGTATAATGTTGTTGTTTGAGCATAAACAACATCTGCAAAGTTATGACACTCAAAAGTTCAGAGCAAAAGGTTGATATTTTCTTTTACAGAAACTGCTTTTTAAGGACTACAACAAACGGCTGGTAGGAACTACAATGAGCTTCTTCACAGGTTAGTGACATCACTAACCCTAAAATTTACATAAACCCCACCCCGGGGAACACGATTTATATATTATCCAGACAGAATATGCTAATCAATGACTAGAAGATACATAAATTCATCAACTAACCATTCAGAAATGTTGTCTACATGTTGTCACTTCTTTTTAAGTCTCTCCATCTTTGTCTGACTCCAGTTTGAACATAAAATGTTCAGTGTGTGTGTGTGAGCTGCTAAGAACGAGTTGTTGAAGCTCCGCCCTCTGCGCCAGGAGCAGCGGCTCATTTGCATTTAAAGGGACAGACACAAAAGCGGCGCGTTTTTGCTCACCCTAAAAAAGTAACAATTGCTATATAAAAATATCTGTGAGGTATTGTGAGCTAAAACTTCACAAACACACTCTGGGGACATTTATTTTAAATCTGTAACCTTTACGTGTGTAATGAACTCACCTTCTCCTCGGTGTCCATGCTGTCGTCCGCAGCGCTGAGGGCGTTCTCCACACGGGCCAGACGAGCGGACAGGCAGAGAAGAAGACTCACCACCCGCTCCAGGTCTCCTATAAACTGTGTGTATCGCTCGAGCTCGGCTGGCATACAGCTCTCCCGCACCAGAGCCTCCATAGCGTCGCCACACACACCGTTCTCCTTCACCTCGCCCTGGACGCCGGACCGGACCTCCTCCACACACTTCAAACGCTCCTCTATACGGGCTATCAGCCATCTCTATACGGGAGAGTAACCATAGACAACACATGTTTATTTGTAATAATAACTCAATAATTATAGGCAGGGTTTGAATTAACAACCGTCCAACCTACCAAATGCGGGTAAAAATCTTCTGATGCTGTCAAATCACTAGCTGATTTGGCATGTTACTTAGGGTATGTTTACACGACAAAGATATGCTAATAATGGAAGTTTTTCCTTTGACTTTTTCACGTACAGACGACACCATTGTCAAAACGATCCACATTCACAAGGATCCGCGAAAACGACTAAAAACGCTGTATTCTGCTGGCAGGCCAGTAGATGGCGATGAAACACTATAGACTGAACACGTAATACGCATGTGCATGACATCATCGTCTTCAGAGATTCACGTTTTGGTTGTATACACGGATACCGTGTGCACTTTGAAACCCGCTTTCAAAAGTTTGCGTTTTCAGGTGCTCAAAAATGCAATTGTCGTGTAAACGAACGGCCAAAAAGCATAAAAAGTTTTACGTTTTTAGGTGAAAACAGTGTCATGTAAACAGCCCCTCACTATGTTTACTCACTTTGCTGGAAGTTCGTGTAAGACAAATCTGCACAGATTTAGCACAAATACTCGTGAGTCATCATGATTTATTAAATACAGCATATAGCAGAATCTGCTCATATCTGGCTTACGTGAACACACGTCACAACACAACAAATAACGGTGCGCTTGTTCATTTATATCAAGATTAAAAACCATTTGGTTAACAGAAAATACATTGTTATTTTACAACATCCTACATTTTTTGATGTTCTTTGTACTGTATTGATCGGTCCACCTAAAACACATTTTGGTGAAAAGTATGAGGATGAAAGAGGAAGGGAGGAGATGCTGGACGACAGGATTTTGTTTGAATAAGAAATTAATGTATGAAATCCAAATTTTATAATATATATATATTTATATACACACATTGCTTTTTTTCTTGGCTAGTACAAGTTCTGTAATAAACTTACAGAGTATTCTGTAATATATATATATTTTTTTACATTAGTTAATCTTAGTGCATTGACTAAAATTAAATAATAAAGAGCATGAGTATTTATTCATCTTTGTCATTGTTAGTTCATGTTTGGTCAGGTACATTAAATAATGTTAACAGATGAGATGTGAATAATGTATTAGTAAATGTTGAAATGGACTTTAAAGGGGTCATGACATGGATCTTTTTATTATTATTGTAATATGCTCCCTGAGTATCACCTATAATGTTAATAGAGTTTTATAATAAAAAAAATTGTAAACATGCGCAAAAAATCGATTATTTTCATCCCTCATCTGTCTGAAATGATCAGTTTTTAAGGCGCGGCTACTTTAAGGTTTGTAAGTAAACGCCACTCTTATGATTGGCTAACGTCACTGCATAGGAAACAGTATCAACACACACTCGCTATTGCATGTAAGTGTTATGAAAACATTATCCATACAAAACCATCATCTACAGACAAAGCATTATGAATGCCCATGGTGCGAAGATGATGATTGGTCGATGTCTCGCTCTGGAGGCGGGCATATGCAAATCTATTTACCTGTGTGACATCACCGATCCTGCAATATCAAAACGAGCTGTTTTTGGAGCTTGATTAAATAAATGCTTTGTTTATAAAGAGTATGTTTTAGCTCTGAAACTTGCAGGATGATTTAATGGTACAAAGACTTATTAAAATTCATTGTTAGTTCATGTTAACTAATGTTAATAAATGGCACCTTATTGTAAAGTGTTGCCTAAACATATTGTGGCAGGAAAAAAGTATGTTAACCCTTTAGATTTAGCTACATTTCTGCATAAATTGATCAAAACAGATTGATTGTTAAAATTGTTGTTACTATATTCAACAAGGTGGAGATTATATGTGAATCCCTAGGCAAAAGACTTCTTAGTTTTTTGAGTAGTAGATCAACAGTCTTCATCTGTCTGTGTACATAATGCAAAATCAAATATTGTAAGGAATAAATAAATGTCAAGCATTATCTCTTTTTCGGAGCATGTGCACAACACTGAAGTCAGATTAATTTGTCTGGACAAAGCCAGTCTACAATCCCGTTAACTAAGCCTGTTATAACTCATTACTAGACAAAGGCAAAAAATATGCATTATTGCGGTAACACTTTACAATAAGGTTCATTATTTAAAATTGGTTAACAATCTTAGTTAATATAAACTAAGAATGAACAATACTTCTAAAGCATTTATTAATCTTAGTAAATATTCATTTCAACATTTAGTAATACATGAGTAAAATCAAAGATTGTATTTGTTAATAATAGTTAATGCACTGTGAACTAACATGAACAATGAACAGCTGTATTGTTATTAAGTAACATTAACAAAACATAATAAATACTGTATTGATCATTGTTAGTTCATGTTAGTTAATACATTAACTAATGAACCTTATTGTAAAGTGTTACCATTATTGCTTTAGTCTGACTGAAAATAGTATGTAGTTTACAAGAAGTTTGGACATGGATCTTGCACAGCATAAACGATTGAAATCTGTGGGAGACATAAGGCACGGATCACCAACATCATCCTATATAACATTATTATACTTTACAGTACCTTCTTGTCGATGATATCCATTTCTGTGTTGCACAGTTCTTCTTTTTGGTTTGAGAGAACAGACTCATTGTTCACAGATGACGGAAGATTCAACGGTTTGTCACAAACTGGCATCTCAGTGCTTTAAAAACAAAATCAAATACGCAGTGAAGATACAAATGACAGTCTAGCATGCAGTTTGCCATGTAGAATAGGCAGTTTTGGAACAGAGCCATTTATTTATACCCTAGAAAAGGACAAGATGCTTTAATTAAAGCCTGTATATATAATGCATTATAAAAGTGTTTTAATGCATTGATCACATGAATAATTGTAACCACATATTATAATACATTATTATGAGGGCTTGACATTAACTTTTTTAGTCTCCAGACACTGTGGTTTTCCAACTAGCAACAGTTTCATTGGACACAATTTTGACATCGATACCATTGGGGGAAACTGCCATACAGATATTTTTAATATTAACTCATAATTTGGCAGCAGGTTTATTAGTCTGCTGTCACTTTAAGACCTGACGCACGGATCCGTTATACTGTTACACATGCGTTTTCATTCTCAACGGTTTACGTTCACTTAAAACATAACTGACTGTGTTAACGTGAATACTTGCCAAGACTTATTATGTGTGTATTTAAGCACAATAAGCAGCGAAAAAGAACTCAATTAGTACTGAGAGGCGGCTTTATGTGCCACACTATGAGTTTGAGAACAAAATCTGCGGGAATGAGTAAAATTATGCGTAACATAATTGTAACATAACATTGTAACAGCAACAATATTCATCTGGAGCTAATGAAATGAGTGAGGAGAGGCGGGTTTGTGTCACTCACTGTCGGAGAGAGAGAGAGAGAGAGAGAGCAGCTGGTATTGTGTATCTATTCTGTGGATAATGAGTATTGGAAGCGTTTCAGATATTTCAGTATCGATATGTATCGAAAAATTGATATTTTGACAACACTACATTGCACTTAGTGTAATATTTCAGATGCCCTTTTAAAAGACTACAATTGAAAAATTAATATCTTCTAAAATTCAACCAGCCAACCAGGTAGGAGTGACTGCGTTACACGTCACTGCTGAAATACAGCAGTGTTAATCTACTTATCTATCCTTTAGAAAGTATAATGCATTATTTAAAACACATGACTAACAACCAATTTCAAATATTAAAAGGAATCTGCAAATATTATAATGCATTTTAACTTTAGTTACAATTATTTATGAAATAAAAGATATAAAGTATTATAATCTACATTATGATGCATTATGCATAAGGGCTTTAAGTAAAGTGTTGATGTGTTTATGTGCAATAGTCACCTGTGCGCAGCTGTTTCTGGGTTATTAACCGTCTGCCCCTGTTTTTTCTTGTAGTGCTCCTCCATTATAAGATTATCTTCAGATAACAGCTGCTCCATCAGCATGAGTGCTGTCTTCCTATTGGTTATAGGGTAAAGAGTGCGAGCTAATGATTGGTCAGCTGAGACCACTTCCTGCACAAGCACCTCCCACTTGAGTTTGTTCAACTCCGGCTTCCTGCTTTCAATCACAAGAGGGCCGTCTTCCTCCTTTATATCCCTGTCTTGTTCCCCGTTAAGTGCAGGTACCAGGCTGGACTCTTGAATGCCAGGTGGTGTTGTGATGGCTATGGTTTCGTTCGTACCATACGGGTCAGGTGGTGCATTTGGGGGTTCAGTAAAAGTTGGCGTTTCAGGAGATGAACAATTTGCCTCAGAAGTCGAGATGCGTAGACTAGGATCTGTTCTGACTCCATGAAGGAGAGAAACCTCTTGACTGGAGACAGATATTTCACTCTTATCCTGCTCCTTGCTGTAATATATCAAAATAAGCGTAAATTAAAACAATGTCTTCAATACAGCCAGACAAAGAAATTAACCTGATAACTGTATTTTTACATTTTAAAGTCACCATGAAATCTAAATGGACAATTCTTATTTTTTACAAAATATGGCAGTGTTTATTATAAATAATTTATCCGTGTACATTATTATTATTTTAAATTCATATGCCCTCGTAATCTTTAATCAAAAGCATTACATTTTAGGGACTAAATTTCCTCCGTAACTGACTGGCATTCAGATCTGCCTCATTTACTTAGCAACGGCCAACTTCATACAATCCAAGAAGAAAGGGAAGAAAAGACTATTGTAACTTTGGTTTAATGCCGACTTTAAAGAAAACGCAAGTCGCGTTTGCTCTGACGGCCTTTAGACTGACGGCAGCTGTCATTGGCCAAGGACCGCCCAGAGCCTGTCTGATTGACATGTAAAGCAACCAATCACAGTTCAATTTGTTCCACGACATGAAAATGTAAAGGCGATGTCCCTACAATAACAGACCGGTGTGTAAAACTCTTGGACGGACGTATTTTAAAGAGTCTATGCCGCCAACTTTACATACTTCACATACTTATGAAAACCCAGTGTTTAGTTGATCCTGATTGTCTAGATACAGATATAAACATGACGAAACTCCTAAAGCGTTTCCAATTTTGTGTGCCATATGCATTAGACGTTCAGCCAAAGGTCCGTGGACATGACGTCTGAGGCTGAACCTATGTTTGCTCAATAAAAACTCTCTGCAACAATGATGACTATGGGTAGTTTCACACTGAGCTTATCGTCTTTTTTTAAACCCTTCTTTTAACAATGGGTTTAGTGATGTTTTACTCTTGTACTTTTGAAAGAGCTATGCCACCACTTTTAACCCTTGGTTATGAAACCCTGCTCTGTTAAAGCTGTATTGTGATGCCCAAAGTTTACAGTGTGAAAGATGCAGCATTGGCATATAATGGCCAGTAGTTTAGCAACAAACAACTGAACAAAACTAAACAGTTTGCCTCATTAAATAATCATGCACTACAGTCACAGAAACTTTCTCTAAACACCAGTTTCTCCATGCTTCTAATGAATTCTGATGCACAAGAGTGAAACGAAATGTTATTTAAACAGGTTGTCTGTTATGTCAGTGCAAACGTCAATGATATCGACATGCAAATAAGAACATTAGCCCGGGATTTAAGAATGCACAGTGTAAAGCCTTAAAACATTAATACCTAGGATTAATTCCTAACCCAGAGGAAAGATTGAACAGTGTAAAAACTGGAAATATACTTTGGAAAAGTTTTTGATGTATCAGATGACCCTCAGACCAAAATGTATTACTTAAAGTCGCGTGAACGGGAAGTTGCGACTGACTTTACCTCAGTATTGTGAAGTATTTCTGAGTGAAACGGAATATTGAACGAGAAAAACAAAAGGCGTGGCTTGTTTTTTTACGCTGGGAATTGATTGGCTCTTGTAAAGTAGGCGTTCCATTCAGAAATGGAGATGCATCGGAACGCAGGTTTACAATGAGCCCAAGCCGCCAAATTGACCTTCGCTAAGCCCCGCACTCCCTAGTTACTGTTGCTACGCCTGACAAGCTTTCGCGCCTGGCACGTCTATAACAGTGTGTATGGACCGGTGTCAGACATTCCCAATGAGATAATTAGTAATTTTTGGCGAACATGTGAAATATCTGAGAGCGCAAGACAAAATGGACTTCAGTATGCATTCGAGGTGTTTCCCTCGCTCGAAAGCTTGCCAGAACTCCCGCGCCTAGTTACGGTTGCTAAGACACGATTGGCCAGTGGCAGTTTTCGGGCGTGGCTTAGCGAAGGGTCAATTGACGTCATTAGAGAAGGAACGCCATTCCAGAGGGGAAGATCATCAAAGGGGCTTCATCAACGGACGTCGCTCAAATGCCTCAGGGTGCAATTGGATAGACCTAAAACCAATCAGAGCGATGAAGGAGATGACACTTGCCTCTATTGGGAATAATTGGAATTGGGCTTGAATGGGTTCTTGGCCAGACGGACTTGCAGAGCAAATCTTAAAGTTGCCGGAAGTTCGTCAGGGTTTTCCCAGGCTAACATTTTCTGATTTTGATTAAAGATTACAATACTGTTTTTTTTTGTAAATTGACTTGCATTGATGAATTGTTCACCACAAGACTAGCAATCTGCGCTAACATAGTCAATATGGTCAACTTTGACTTCATGAGGACCGCTAACCAAGTAAGAGCAGAAGTAAATACTTGCAGACTTGCCTTTGCAAGTACCACTAATGAAAGCATTTACAGCAATGGATTTAGATATACCTGACTTCCAGAATGATTCCACCAGGTCCAGTGGAGTGACCAGGCATGGACAGAACAGTGTCAACTTTATGTTTACGTCCACTGTGTGAAGCTATATGGATTTCATCATTATTGGATGATGAATGCTTTGCAGAATTGGTTAGGAGTGGGTTCTCAGGGCCAGCCTGAGAGTTATCCGTGTGTTCTCCGGCGCTGAGAATCTTCCTCGGTGTGTGCCTTCCTTCAGCAAGAAATGACACCGTTCTCTTCTCTGTAGCGGACATGGCCTGCTTGCCCTGATGTTGGTCAAGCTGCTCAGAACTTTTGCTGAGAACTTCAGGTTTCGTGATAATGGACACACCAAGCTCCTCCATAGATTTCCCTCTCGGAGCTCTGATTTGTACCTGCCGCTCATCATGGACAGATGCTGTACGACTATGATGGACTAGTGTATCTTCTGGTTTTCTTTGAGCACTGAAAAAGAAAGTTTCACTAAAATTAGGAACCGAAATGTCTCAATAGCCGCGTTACCATTAAAGTTCTGCGCAAAACTTTTGAGATATTTTCTAAATGTTGGTAAAAAAAAACTATTCCGAAACGACGGCGTTTCCATTAACAGATGTTATGCACCTAAAACTTAATTTTAGAAGGAGAAAAAAAAAAACGAAGGAGACTTAGGAGTGTTACCCAAGCATTAATGGCAGGGAAAGGCCCTTATACTTGGGAACGGCACATTTGAGGTGTTTCCCTCTCCTATCTGCTTCAATGTCTTGATTAACAGTGGGATTTCTTTGTTGTTTAGAATCCAGTATTCCCGTGATGCTTTGGTCTTTTGAGTTTAATGAAGAACTCTGTCTCGTCTTCTGTCCAAACATCATCTTTAAGCATCGTGTCATCTTTAAAGAATGATTGACTTTTACGTATGTCATGTGACCTGTAAATGCGAAAAAAAACTGCGAGCTTAAAAACTTTTTCGCTATATATGGGAGTTTTTGCGAAATTTACGTGTTTCCATTGGGTGTATATTCAATGTGCAACATTAATTTGCGCAATTTGAAGGGCAATGTAAACGCAGCTATTGATTACATTTGTAGTCAAACACAATCCTGTTCAAACTGTGGTTATAATGAACACAGGATAGACATTCTAATCTCTGTTATTCTATTTAGCAATACGAGTAATAACAGGTCACCTTGAAATAGCCACGTTATGAATGGCTGACAACTCATCAAGATGTTTCCGAACCTATGGAACAAAAATAAATGATTCAAATACAACAAAGTGTTAGTGGAGCATTCTAAAAACTTAACTGGAATTAAAGTAAAACTGGAATTTTGATGAACAGTTTTATAAAGATACCTGGAAAGCATGGGGAGTGGAGGTGCTGCGAGTCCGTAAGAACTTGGGTTGTTCAGGCTGGTCCAGTAGACTCTCCACGGAGGCTGAATTCCCTGCTTTAGAGGTCTCTTCTCTCCAGCTGGACTGCCTTGAGTGACAGCTGGGCTGAGTAGTGGTGAAATGGGTGTATTTACCAGAGTCAAGAATTTGACCCGCAGAGAGAGGCCTGTGGAGGTTCTTCGTGGAACCAGAAATATGTCTGGAGCTCCACTCCGAAGTTGAGTTTTTATGGATGGGTACTTGTGGAAATGGTCGCTGGGGCTCCGGTACCTTTTGACCAGTTTTACGTTCCATGTACGCTACCAAGGCTTTATGCTGAAGGTGCTTCAGACTTGATTTTGAGAAGTTGGAGGCGGACATAGCACGGCCCCGTGTTTCAAACATCTGCCGCCTGGCAGCCACTAGACCGTGATCACTGTCTGAAAGAAAAGCTTGAGCTTCGTTGTCAAGGGAGAGGCATGTCATATGAGCAGGTCCATCTGCCAGCTGGTGCAGCTTCTCCGGCTCGGAGCGAGACAGTTTTTTCTGATCTGCTGTCAAACGCCTTCTACACCCTACCCGAGGCACCTGTGGTTGAGCAATATTCTGTGGCTTCTCGATTTCCTTTGCAATTATCTTGTCAATCTCCTGACCAAGTTCTTTCATGTACTCCTCGTCTGCTTCTTGAGGACTGGGACTGTCCAAGTTGGGCTGTATGTCTAGCGATGGAGAACCAGCAGGTACAACAGAAAGATTCTTGTCGGTCGGTAGCTTGATCCCGTGTGGCCGAGAAAGTTGCAAATCTCTCCTTTTAAAAGAAGTCTCCTTCAAAACCTTGGATTGGGCATCTTTCAGTTTCTCCTTATAATACTTTTTGTAGGAGTCATCTAACGTACCACAAGGGTAGAAGAATTCATTTGGTTGATCTTTAGGGACTTCACTCCGCCGATATTCGCTGCTCGGAGAGGCTTGCCCATCATTTTCAGATTTCTGTTTATCTTTTACACAGTCTTGATTCTTGATCACCTTACCACAATCATTATTGTTTTTGAACTTGTCTGTATATGATGCCCTGTTCGCTCCTGTGAGGTGATACAAAAGTGGGGTAGTCTCCTTGCTGATCTTCTCACTTGGAATATTCAGTTGGGGCCATCTTGAATCTCTGATCATCTCTTCTTCTTTCTTGGCATGACTGGTATGGTCTTCCTTAATTAGAGCAGGGGTGATTACTGAACCAACTGAATTGTCCTCGGGACCACAGTAGAAGATAGGGTGGTTAGTGGAGTGATGCATGCCAGTTTCCCTACTCATGACCCTCTGGTCTTCTGCACTTTCAGAAGTCTCCTCGGACTTAATCGCCTTGTTATTAGCATGCTCGACAACTTCATTTTGAATGCTGAATTTGTGTTCCTCTTGAAAAAACAGCTTCCCACTCGGACCATCAGGGCAGCTCTGCCTTCTACGCTGAGCTTTATATGACCACTCACTAGAGGTTTCCACGCTTGCACTGTCCTCAACAACACCTTGCATGACACTGGGCTCAGAGGACTTGAAGACACCAGTTACAAAATAAAATTGTCCTTTGTGCTGAATACTCCCACTGATCATGTTCTGTGGCATACGGCAGGAGCTGACGAAACACTGATTCTCAGAAACGGGTCCACCATAAGCTGAATGCGACCTCTTTCGTTGATTTTCTGAATGGCCACTCCAAGGCTGCCTTAAGTGCTCTGGTTTACATGTTTGCAGGGGTGATCTATTTGAAATCTCTGAAGGCTTTGGTGGATCAAGCATCTTGTCCACTGGTTCTTGCTTGAGGTGATCTTTAAGCTGTGAAAATGAACGACCATGGACAGGTTCAGTCCGGACACCAGAGACCTCTGGATTAACTTTCTGCTGTGAAGTAGAAATATCAGCAAGCTGTCCTTCTGGACTCTGACGTGCCCTTGAGTTTTCAAGATTCCTGGTTGATACAAAACTGTTCAGACGGGTAGGAGGTGGTGGGGGTGGGGGTGGTAATGGATGCTTATGAACTGATGGCTTTTCAATGCTAGAAAAGTCAACGCTGCTCCTGCGATGCTGTTGTGCAACAGTTTCCATCGAACGGTAAATGTGGTCCATGCTCTTGGAATCTGAATCAAGACAGGTTGGGCTATATTTAGCTCTCACACATTTCAGATCGGTGTAGTGAATGCTTTGCGACTGGATCTCATCCAGTAAAAAAGGAGAAGGGTAATCGGGGACTGTGGAGCCACCAGAGAATGAGCTATAGGCTGAATCCCCTTTGCCGTGGTGGTGGGTATACTGATCAATACTGCTACTGGACTTGGCCGGAGAGAGTCGACTGACCGGGAGACTCAGAGGGTGTAGGTCAAGGTTACTCATCCTCTCGAAGTGGAAATTATAGGAATCCATGTGAGCTATGAAGTGGAACTATGGACCGAGGGGAAATATTTCCTCACTATAGTTACAAAACAGAAGCCACAGGAGTCTGGCATTACCTGTGAGAAAGAAAAAAAATAGTTAAAGTGGCATTTAGGACAGGACACAATACACAACTCTATTATTATGGCTCTGATTTTGGAATGTGATCAAACTTTCAGTTTTTGTATCAATACTTTTTGGACTTTTCCAGCACAGTTTAACAATGCTGTGATAATACAGATAGTAGTGGGCTAACCGTTGTCACAGTTGTGTTCTGTTAATTTGATATCATTGGACTTCTTCATGTCACGTGTCATTATCAGTTCATCTGTGTCACCTGTGTCTAGTTAATCACCATCATCATCATCATTTGTTTCACCTGTGTTCTGTCAATCAATGTTCATCTTTGTTTGTATTTAGTTCCCTTCTGTTCAGTCAGTCTTGGTCTGCTCTACGTTATATTAAGGGGGCTTTCACACTGGCAGTTTAGTTCGGAACGGGGCACTGTTCGCATGAAAAATCGCTAATGTGAACGCTGTCATGTGGACCGGGGTGCGCACTGGGTCCCGAACCCGAGACTACCTGGAGGAGGTGGTCTGAGGGGGCTTTTACACTGGGCTCGTTTGCTGCAGTCCGAACCCGGGCGCGATTGTTCCCGGCGCCCCCCGCAGCGTTGGTCTGGTTTCACACTCAACTTGATTCTATCGAACTCTGGTGCATTTGCGTGCATCTTACGTCATTGCAAACGTGCACGGCGCATGATAGAAAACACGACGTGGGTCAATATATTGTGTTTTTTTATTAATTTGGTGCTATTATTTATAGCTGAGTAAACAACGCAGGTTAACTGTGTGTGTGTTTCACCTAATCTGTCTTTCCGCTGCTTGCAAATGGACTCTTTTGAGGAGACAGTGGATTTCCATTAATTTGTTGCCCTGATTGCACGAAATATGCGTGAATACACTGCAGACTCACTCTTGCTCGTATCCAGGGTAAATCTTCATCCCTTACGTGTGTTTTATTTAACTAAATACATCATAATCGGCTAAAACGCATGCGCAGGATACTTTACTTCCTGAACAAGTGCGCATCCGAGTCCGTGTTGTTTTCACATACACGCGAATCGCAGCACGGTTCGGGAGCAACCGAACTCAGACCACCTCCTCCAGGCAGTCTCGAGTTCGATACCCCAGTGCGCACCTGGGTCCCATGACAGCGTTCACATTAGCGATTTTTCATGCGAACCATGCCCCCTTCCGAACTAAAATGCCAGTGTGAAAGTCCCCTGAGTTCGGGTGCTCCCGAACCGTGCTGATGTTCGCGTGTATGTGAAAGCAACACGGACTCGGGTGCGCACTTGTTCAGGAAGTAAAGTATCCTGCACATGCGTTTTAGCCGATTATGATGTATTTAGTTAAATAAAACACACGTAAGGGATGAAGATTTACCTTGGATACGAGCAAGAGTGAGTCTGCAGTGTATTCGCACATAGTGCTTGCAATCAGGGCAACAAATTAATGGAAATCCACTGTCTCCTCAAAAGAGTCTATTTGCAAGCAGCGGAAAGACAGCTTATGCGACACACACACACACACACACACACACACAGTTAACCTGCGTTGTTTACTCAACTATGCATAATAGCACCACATTAATAAAAAACACAATATATTGACCTGCGTCGTGTTTTCTATCATGCGCCGTGCACGTTTGCAATGACGTAAGATTAACGCAAACGCACCAGAGTTCGATAGAATCAAGTTGAGTGTGAAACCAGACCAACGCTGCGGGGGGCGCCGGGAACAATCGCGCCTGGGCTCGGACCGCACCAAACGAGCCCAGTGTAAAAGCCCCCTAAGTGTGTGTACCTTCTGCCCGTCTTCTATGTACCTGTTTGAATTATATCGTAAGTAAAAGTTTGCATTGGAACTTGACTCCTCTTCGTCTTCTGCCTGCACCACACTATGATGACCATGATCATTTTGATAACTATAATCATGAAATGAAATATTCAAACCGTTTCATCTCTATTTGGGATGCTTGTCAATTACAATTTCCTCCCCAGCAAGAATGTGTTTAATCACCATTCGAGTGTAGTGCTTGGTACAGTGCAGTACTCTAAAGATAACTACTAAGAAATCTGATTTCAGCCTTCATGCACAAAATTCTTTTAATGCCAAGGTATTTCCTTGAGCCCTATTTACCAGCTCACTGTCAGGATGAAGTTGTTCAAAGAAAGCTTGAAGGCTTGTAAGGAGGAAAATTTGATGTTTAAATTTTTTTTGTTTTTGCTAATGAGGAAAGAGATGAAGCTGGTTGGTATGTAAAGTATGTAAAAAAAAAAAGAAAAGAAAAAAGAATTAACTGCATAGTTTTAGACAGTCAAGTTCAGTAGTGTTTTAGCACTCGAGAACATTTTACGAAGGTCTTTTTCTCATTTTATTTCAAGACCGGTCAAGACCAGACTGCAGGTCTGTATGCAGATATACTACATATTGCAGTTTATCACTAAATTGTCATTGCATTGTCCGATTTGTTTCTTTACATCCTTAAAAGTGATTGGGTGTAATACCGCCGGCTTCGAATGCAACCAATAACTTATTTCTAACTTGATTTCAGACCCGACACAACGTAAAAAGAGAATTAGAAATTAGTTATTAAATGTGATTCCAGATCAGAAATTATGGAAGCTTGTTTCCGCCACAGAATAAAAAATAAACAGTTAATTGCAAATTTATCTCACAATTCTGACTTTTTCTTACCATTTCAAGTTTTCATCTCGCAATTATGAATTTCAATTCGGACTTCAACTCAGAATTGCGTGATGTAAAGCAATTGCGAGTTAAAGTCCAATTCTTAGGAAAAAAAAAGACTTTTTATATCGAGTTATATAGCGAGTTTATATCTCACAATTCTGACTTAATAACACGCAATTGCAAATTAATTTCACACAATTTTGACTTTATATCTCACAATTATGACTTTATTTCCTAGAATTGCGAGATGTAAAGTCAAAATTGCGTGAAATAAAGTTGCAATTGCGTGTCATAAAGTCAGTTAAGTCAATTGTGATATAAAAAGTTGCAATTATCTTTTAAAATGTTTTATTCCGTGGCAGAAACAAGTTTCCAGAAGAAATAGATTTTGTATCTTAATCAGAAATCACAGAGGGGTTGTCACCGAAATTAAGACAAATGCCCACCAAATTCAAGAAAAAAGTACTTGTATAAGATCTTATTTTTATAACATATGATATAATTAAGCAATATCACATGAGCAAAAGAGCAATTTTTAAAACAGTAATCTCAACATTATTTATGCAAATGTAATTGTACCAATTCAGATCCAACGTCTGTGCATCTGCAGAGCGAAGATGAATTTTGTTAGTGATTGGTAACTTACAGCTCTATATAGTGTCTGATTATTATAACTGGTGGTATTGATTAAATACAAGACATTTCTCAGGCAGTAAAAGTCTTGTTCTCAAAGCCTCGGTCTGGACTTGGTCAGGGTCTCTGTTTAGGTGTTTTGACTACAACACTGGTGCTTAGATATTTAAAAACATGTTTTTCCCCCTAAAGAAGAGTGATATATAATAATGAGCATGCATAGCGATCAATGATGACAGCCTTAATAAGAGTCCTGAAGGACGGCTGGATGGGGGACTGATGAAATGTCAGGAATGCAATTTTAACCGGCGTAAAACATTTCACCAGTGATCATGTGGGGACTCTTAAGGTGGATTATGTGCTTTTGAGACATTCAATGAATGCCAACTTTATAAAAGATCCTATCTTAAAATTATATATGTCAGTTTTCTTTTCATAAACTGTAAGGTTACATTTACACTACCGTTCAAAAGTTTGGGGTCGGTAAGATTTTTTATGTTTTTAAAATTAGTCTCTTTTGCTCACCAAGGCTGCATTTATTTGATTAAAAAAATAAAAAATTAACTGCATAGTTTTAGACAGTCAAGTCCAGTAGTGTTTTAGCACTCCAGAATATTTTACGAAGGTCTTTATTTCAAGACCGGTCAAGATCTGCAGGTCTGTATGTATGCAGATATACTACATATTGCAGTTTATCACTAAATTGTCAGTGCATTGTCCGATTTATTTCTTAACATCCTTAATGTGATTGGGTGTAAAACTGCCGGCTTCCAATGCAACCAATAACTTAGTTCTAACTTGATTTCAGACCCGACACAACAGTAAAAAGAAAATTAGAAATTAGAAATAGGCTAAGTTATTGATTGTGATGCCAGACAAGAAATTATGGACGCTTGTTTCTGCCACAGAATAAAAAATAAAAAAGTTAATTGCAATTTTTAACCTCACAATTCTGACTTTTTTTCTTACCATTTCGAGTTTACATCTCGCAATTCTGAATTTAACTTCAGACTTCAACTCAGAATTGCGTGATATAAAGCAATTGCGAGTTATAAAGTCCAATTCTAAGGAAAAACAGGAATGTTGTGAAAATTTATTACAATTTCAATTATATTCATCATAGAATCCTGAAAAAAAGGCACAACTGTTTTCAACATTGATAATAATGAATGTTTTTTGAGCATCACATCATCATATTATACTGATTTCTGAAGGATCATGTGACACTGAAGACTGGAGTAATGATGCTGAAAATACAGCTTTGATCACAGGAATAAATTACACTTTACTATATATTCAAACTGAAAACAGATCTTTTAAATTCTAATAACATTTTCTTTGTATCTTAAATCAAATAAATGCAGCGTCGGTGAGCACAAAATACTTCTTTAAAAAAAAAAACACACATTAACAATCCTACTGATCCAAAAATTTATTTGTATATACTGTAACTTAACTGAATGTTTATTGTCTGATAATAAAACATACTCCCAGTAAGCAATATTAAAAGTAAACTTTAGAAATGCTCTCATTTCAGATTTAAAGTGCTTAAAAACACTGCTTCTATGAGAACTCATGCCCTAATTACATATTGCTGTAAAAACATGAGGAAATGCTGCATTATGATCTGGGCACGAGTACAGAGAAACATTCGAGTGGAAGGAAGGGCAATGCGAGCTAGTGACGAAACCAGAAGAGGAAACAACAGGGGTTCAATGTGCAAGAACAGCTCTTTTATCCCCCATTCGGTTCAAATTCATGCATTTGAGAGTCAGTAAAGAACGCAATGCGGGATCGGTTGCATTAATGTATCTGTAAGTTAATAGATGTACGATACTAGTCAAAAGTTTTTAATCTGTATGATTTTTAAAGTTTCTTCTGCTCACCGAGACTGCATTTATGTGATACAAGTATTTTTAAATATTATGACAATTTAAAATGACTGTTTTCTATTTTAATATATCTTAAAATGTAATTTATTCCTGTGATCAAAGCTGAATTTTCAGCATCATTACTCCAGTCTTCAGTGTCACATGATCCTTCAGAAATCAGTATAATATGATGATTTGATGATCAAAAAACATTAATTATTATCATCAGTGCTGAAAACAGTTGTGTAAAAACAAAAAATCTGGATTTTTTGATTAATAGAGAGTTAAAAACAACAGCATTTATCTGAAATAGAATCTTTTGTAACATTATAAATGTCTTTACTGTCACTTTTGACCAATTGAATTCCTCCTTGATGAATAAAAGTGTTGATTTATTTTATTTATTTCCTCCAAAAAATAAAATAAAAATTCTTACTGAGCCCAAAGTCTAGTCTAATCATATTATACTGATTTCTGAAGGATCATGTGACACTGAAGACTGGAGTAATAATGCTGAAAATTCAGCTTCGATCACAGGAATAAATTACATTTTACAATATATTCAAACAGAAATCAGTTCTTTTAAATTGCAATAATATTTCAAAATATTACTGTTTTTTTTTGTATCTTTAATCAAATCAATTCAGCCTTGGTGAGCAGAAGAGACTTGTTTTTAAAACATTAAATATCTATACCGACCCCAAACTTTTGACTGGTAGTGTATGCTACTTTGTTATGCTAACTGCAGGAAGTAAGAAATGTTGCCTAGCTTCTCTTAGAAAGCCCAAGAGAGAGTCTTAAACTGTTAAACTGCAGTAAATCTCTCCTCACACAAACAAACGCTCACAGGATTGGCCTCAGTTTGTGACGTCGGCTCTGCTAGCGCACAATGGGTTCAGCGTAGGGAATATTTCACCGCTGATAATGGTGTGTGAGGAGAGGAAAAGAGGCATTGCATTCCTGGCCGGCTTCAGAATAAAGAGGGCTTCGCCGGGGCCTTTTATTAGAGAGAAAGAGAGACTTTTTTCAGCACAGATCCTCTCAGAGACGGGCTTCACCCTCTCCGCTTCACTACTGTAATCTAGTGCTGGGCGGTATGACCAAAAATACACATTTTTCAAGAATTATCCTGATTTCAGGGTATATGACCTTTATTTTTTCAAGCATGACTGGGTGTTATCCACATTTTCTGCTGGTTGAGAGAGGAGATACTGTACTTAAAATGGCTTATTTTTCTGTCATGAGTGATTAATGTAGAAAAATCCACACTGGTATTAAAGGGCCCCTATTATGCTATTTTAAAGTTTCCTAATGTTGTTTGTAATACAGGTTTGCACAAAATGATGCTGTTTCCAAAAAGGTCCAGCAGGAGGCGCATCACTCAGAAACAGCGGTTTCCTCGGTAACGGATGTACACCGATGTACACAAACCAGCGCATCGCTTATAAACGCTGCTTTATCAGGAAAGATAAAGAAAGATTAAATGAAAATAGCATCAAAACTTTCCTAAAGACCGTCCGTTCCCTTCAAAAATACATTAATATAAAAACACCCGCGCCGCGTTTTGACTTTGAAACGTGCAGTGCTCATGTTTATCCAACGATGTCAATGCCAACCACAAATACATTTTCCAAAAGACTGTGTTGATATTGTGAGCCAATTTATGGGAAACAATATAATTTGACAGCTATCAATTATAGTTTAACCAATCCATCTTCAGCGCTAGAGTAACACACACATCTGTGTATCAGCAGTGCAACAGAGAAAAGATCCTCTCGAACAGTGTCGCGTTCCCAACGTTGTTAAAGCGACATTGTTGTTATTGTGGTATATTAAAAATTCATATCATAACAAAAATAAATACGGTATCCGGTATACCGCCCAGCACTACTGTAATCTCATCATCATCATCCAGACAATTATTACATTCAAAATCATTTAGAACAAGTAGGACATAAACAGACGTTCAAAAGTTTTGGATTGGTAAGATTTTTAATATTTTTAGTCTGTAAAGAAAGACTTGCACGCCTGCGCACATATATATTCAAACGCGCATACCTATTGACTAAACACGTAATACGCATGTGCACGCCGTCAGCGTTTTCACAGGTATGCGTTTTTAAAGCTTGCGCAGAGATAACTTTTATTATATAAATATATATATATATATACATATATAATTTTCCAAGGCTTGCACCTTAGAACATATTTCAAGGTTTGCGTTCTCGAGCCACTAAACACTGTTGTTGTGCGTTAAAGGTTTTCTGTTAGAACTAGACATGTGCCGGTATTCGGTAATGCGATAAATCGCGGTAATGAATATGCACGATATTGTTATCGCGGGGACTTCGAAATACTGTGAAAAATAATAGATCCGAATTTAGATTTTTAGAACGCGCATCAGCTTATTTTCCATCAACCGCTTAAAAAAACAATGCGTATATGCTGCGCAAAACACATGTGCACTTTGATGTAAACAATCCCCACATCACATGTATCACTGTGTGAATGCAGTGCGCACTCTAGTCTAATGTAAACAATCCTCACATGGAAAAGAAGCACGGCGGAAGGAGGAACGCTGCCGACTATTTATCCCCCGCATGGCTGCCAACTCTCACGCATTCAGCAGCTTGAGACTCACGCAATTGACACTTTCACACGGTCTCGCGCCACACATCCATTTTCTCACGCAGAGAAAAATCGCGGAGCAAAGAGGACACTGACACCGACAGACTAGACAGAGCAGGTTACTTTTGATATGAAAAAAATATCAGCTCTCAGGTTTTATAACGAAATTCAGACAATAAATACTGTTTTGGTGCTTGTAAATGTGACGTGACAGATCGCGCGCCTCAGATCAAGTAAACCGATCATCTGTTACTTTTTATTAAAGATACAGTACAACCCACCGAAAGGTACGTACTTTCGATCAATCAGTGTTTTTCAACCACGGAAAGAGGTCAATAACACTGCAGGAGAACAATTATGTCACAGAACGTTACATTTACCTCAGGAAAGCCATTTAATGTTAGTTGACTATAAGAAAATAGCTATAGAGAGGAGTATTTTGCTAAATATGTGCACTATATTATTTTAATATATGTTTACTTGTCATTATATAATTGTTATTATAATGAAAATTACGGCATATTACATTTTTATATTTATATTATTATTATATTTATATTGTATGCATTATATTTAATTTCTCTCTGTATGTTTACAGCATTATGTGAGATATATTTTTTTCTTGAGAAACATTTAAATGCAGGCTATCTACTGTAGCCTACCTAATATTTATCCAAATGAGTCAATATTGAATCAAGATTGAAATTAAATCCAAGAATTTAATTGAAATCATGAAAATTGTGTTAAGCAATAATACAAACAGTAGCCTCAGTAACTGTACCATGTAAACATTATAACATGTTGTCACTAAAAAATAAAATTAATGTTTTGACAATCACAATTACACATTGTGATGCAAGTTTTTTTTAGATACCCCCAATCCGTCAGTTTCTCTTGTGCAATTAAAATATCGTGATAATACCGTATACCGTGATAAAAGCTCAATCAATTAATCGCAGCATGAAAATTTGATACCGGCACATGCCTAGTTAGAACGGTGTCGTGTTAGCGGCGCCAAAGCTAATAACTAATGATCTTCACAATGGAAGTGAATCAATCAAAACTAGCTTTAGCTGGACAATAACTGTATTCTACAGCTGCTGTAAAGCCTAAACAATCTCTGTTACTTTCATTTAATTTAATCACTGTAAAGCTGCTCTGAAACAATCTATATTTTAAAAAGCACTATATAAATTATTGTGACTTGACTCACCAATGGCTGCATTGTATTTGATTAAAAACACAGTAAAAATGTGTAGAGTTGGTGTAGAGTTACTTTCAAGCTATTTTAAGTAAAAAACGCTTAAATATGTAATTTTGGTGATCAAGGATGAGTTTTAAGGGATAAAATGAATGACTACAGGCCAGGGGGACTTTAAGATAATCTGTCCAACAAATACTTCATGCTGAGATTTACTGGTTCTACAAGATCAAACAGTTAAACAAACTAACACAGGCATTCAGATCCACGCCTATTGCCTAATCTAATGTATTTTTGTTAATTGTGAGGAAGCCCGTATTGTAATTGCTGAATCTGCCACTCCCACCTGACAGTTGAACTTCTGAATTCACAAAAGCTTTAGACAAACAAAGGTGAGCTATTCTCATCCATCTGTCATCTCAGAAACGGTTGATGAGATCTATAGATAAAACAAGGTAATAATACTGGTTACTAGCAATCACTGACGTGAGCAACTACTGACCAAAAAGCCTCTTTAAAAGAGAATCGCATCAAGTATTTTGGCATAATCTTACATAAACAGGATTTTTATCATAAGGAGCTCCTCATGATGTGCGTCAAGGTCAAGAAGTCTCTTAAAACATCTATTTTCCAAACATTATTGCTTATGTGAATAAATAAAAGGTACATTTCTAGTGTCAACATTTCTTTAAATGCAACAAGTAATTGTTTTTCGACCATTGAAAATGAGTAAAAGTCAACGATTTGCAAACAGAGCCACAGTAGCTATGCTTCAAAGTTGCAAATTTAATTTATGTGCAAAATTGGGATGTCGCATAAAACATTTGCGAATGAATCAGCGTTTCCATCCCATGTGTTCAAGAGAACAAAATCATGACTTTACGGGAAAGAAAATACTCAAAATATCAGTAATAAAAATGGAAGTTGGTCTTTTCCCCTTCGCTTCTGGAGGGAATTAAACCAAATCATTCTGATCACACACTTCGACTCGGCGTTTCAGAAACACCAAACCAACATTTGAGATGCTGCGATTCTATTGGTCCACTGGTTAGTCCAGTTATCCAATCACAGCCTCAGCTGAGGCAAGGTGTTTGTTGCCCATTGCGGGATTTATTCTGTAAATGTGTTTCCATTGCAGTTTATGCACGTTTTCTTATCGGATAAAAAATATGTCCGCCTTAATCGAGTGCACAAGTTTGATGCATTTTTAGAAATAAATCCAGGTTTTTTAATGCAATATCCCAAAATGCACATTAAAATAGGTATATGGAAACCTAGTGAGATGCCTATATCTCTGGAATTGAATCATAAATGGCCATTAAAATGAAGGTATAACAAAAAAATAAAAAGATTTTTCTCAAATGAAAAGATAAATAACCACTTTATTATATTATATTAATTCCCAAATAACCTGTATTCTTGTCAAATCATGCCAAAAAGTGAGTATTTAGAATACATGATACTACACTCAAAAAAAAATAAAAATAAGCTGAGTTGTTTCAACTCAAATTTGGGTAAAATATGGACAAACCCAAACGTTAGGTTAAAAATGTAATTTACAATTTCAACCCAACGGCTGGGTTTGTCCATATTTGACCCAAATTTGGGTTGAAACAGATCAGTGTTTTTTAGAGTGTATGTAGCCTTAGCAATAAAAAAATAATATGCATTCATGTAGAGTAAGTGCCATTTTGACCACAGAATAGATCATAATCTGAGATATGGTGGAAATGAGATGTTGCCTAAATGTGATTATGGGATTTTTGGAGATGTATGTGTGTAATCCCATGAGTAGGAGGAGGATTATGAGGAACTTTACAGCATGACCTCTCTTTCCATCGAGCCACGAGACCAAGACCAGAGTGATGTCATTGCAACATCTTAATCACCTTAATGGGTTGTTCACATCACTAATGTGAGGCGTTTCTAACTAAATAAATAAATATCTAATATTACATGTGATCAGGACACATTGCCATTCAAAAGCTTGGGATCGGTGTGTTTTTTTAATGTTTTTGAAAGAAGTCTCTTATGCTCACCAAGACTGCATTTATTTGATTAAAAATACAAAAATAAACAGTAATGTTGTGAAATATTATTACAATTTAAAATAACTGTTTTTAATCTAAATATATTGTAAAATGTAATGTATTCCTGAGATCAAAGCTGTATTTTCAGCATCATTACTCCAGTCTTCAGTGTCACATGATCCTTCAGAAATCATTCTGATATGAGAATTTGATGCTCAAGAAACGTATCATTATTATCAATGTTGAAAAGTTGTGTACAATTTTTGTTTCTTTAACGAATATAAAGCTAAAAAGAAACACATTTATTTGAAATAGAATCTTTTGTAACATTATAAATGTCTTTACTGTCACTTTTTTGATCAATTTAATGTATCCTTGCTGAATAAAAGTATTAATTTCTTTCATTTCTTAAAAAAAAAAAGAATAGCCTAAATTACTTAGCCCAAACTTTTGAACGGTAATGTTTAATGTTACAAAAACTTTCCATTTCAGATAAATGCTGTTCTTCTGAACTTTCTATTCATCAAAAAATCCTGAAAAGAAATTGTCCACAACTGTCTTCAACATTGATAATAATAATAAACGTTTCTTGAGCATCAAATCAACATATTAGAATGATTTCTGAAGGATCAAGATGAAAAATTATGCTGAAAATTCAGCTTTAATCACAGGAATAAATTAACTTTTGAAATATATTAAAACAGAAAACAGTTATTTTAAATTGTAATAATATTTCACAATATTACTGTTTTTGTTGTTTTTTAATCAAATAAATGCAGCCTTGGCGAGCAAAAGAGACTTATTTTAAAAACATTAAAAATCTTACCGACCCCAAACTTTTAAACGACAGTGTATATTTGGGTTTCGTCATTATGCTGTCAGTTATCTGAAGTCAACATGGAATCAAAATTGAATATCAAAATAACTTAATTATTATGAGGTGTAGAGTATGAACTCCTAAGGAGAATGTTTAAGATAAGAGAAGTTTAAACCATTTAAGACTACTTTTCTCTTTCTAAAGTCTATCAGAGCTCTCTGAATTAACCTTCCTTTACAGGGTTGTAATGTTGTGATTTTTAATTTTATAAGGTTTATAAATCTGTGCCACAATGGCATTTTCGCCCCAGTCTCGTTGGGATTGTAGTCTGGGATTATGTTTAGTGGTTCTGACTTTTAATGCAGTTAAAAAAAAAGAAAATGAAAAGGTATATTAAAGAGGATCAATGCATTATGAAAATATTTACAGTAGTGTTTGTTAAAAGCAATTTAGCAATGCAAAATATTGCTGAGTCAATGGCAATGCTTCACAAAGTAATTTGATGAAGTAATACCCTTTAGAAACGTGTCTAACCAAACAAGAAATGCAGATTTCAATCCAACAAATGCTTGTGCACTTGAAGAATAAGTGATTGTGTAGTCACGAGTGAAAATCCAGGGGCCTAATTTATGAAGACTAACTGCTCTACAAGGTAAATACAGCAATTTACCAACACTAAACTGGACAGATTTCACTTTTATTCTTTTTGTGAATCTGAGCTTATCAGTCAGTGAACAGATTACTCAAGATACACATTTTCAGTCATTTTAACAACAACAACAACAACAAAATTCATAATTGTGATAACATTAATTATGTATGTTTATAAAAATGCTCCTCCAACTTTATTCATCGCAAGTAATTCTAAAATCAAAAGCGCATGAACGAATGCAAATACAGCAAGACAGAATACAACACAAAGTGCATGTGCAAAATGATGTGCAGTTGGCAACTCGTATACTCTCTGAGTAAAATATGTCAACACTGTGTTTTATTAAATGTCCCGGCTATAGAATTCGCCATATTTTGGGATAATTTATGTAGAATTAAATTAAAAATTAGGGATGCACCGATATGGAAAATTTGGCCGATACCAATAAACGATAATTATTTATATTTGAAAGCCGATAACCGATATATTGGCCGATAAATCTAAATCCAAACTTGTATATAATTTTTGAGAGCCTGATTACAAAAACAAAAGTCTCACCATTAAAATCCATGACCCAAACTCACAATTATAATGTTCTCACTTCTTATTTATATTTTTATGTAGCTTATATGACAGACTTGTGCTGCACATGTTGCACTGAACTGTATTTTGTTTTTTTCAAGTGATTCCTGAAACCATCATGTTGAACAGTGCGCATCTGAAGTGTCTCAGAAGGAAATAATACATTATTTATCAGCTTAAATATATCGTGCTAATTTTCTTATCGGGCCGATAATGATAACATTAAAATTGAACAAATATCAGCGGATACCGATACGGTGGCGGACAAATCGTGCATCCATATTTAAAACTATTCAAACACATAGATGCTCCATAGACTTAAATTAGAAAAGGCTTGTCGAATGGCAAACATTGCTAAGGAATGGAAGGATTTTATGGTGTGGCTAAGTGAAGGTTATAAAAAATTTGCTTGACTAACAGTTATATTTTTTGTATTAATGGCTTGGGTCACACCTTATTAGGTGAATAACCTAAGCATTAGTGGATTAGTTACATGCAGTTACTATAGTAATAACTATAAATTATGCATCATTTCATGTAACTAACCCTAAAACAAACCAAAACCTAATCCTAACCCTATATTAAGTACATGTAGTTAGTTAATATTACTCAGTACTCAAATATATAATTACAGTGTAACAATACCTTAAAATAAAATGTAACCTAAAAGGCTTATGTACATTCATGATGTTGCACTGTAATTACATTTAAAATACATTTCAATGGTAGTTAAACTATTAACTTTACCCCCAACCCCGTAACCCAACCCTTACCCCAAAAACCTAACTCTTACCCCCATAACCCCCCAAAAACCTAACTCTTACCCCTATAACCCCCCCACAAACCTAACTCTAACCCATATTAATTCTCCAAAACCTAGCTATAACCCCTATAAACCCCCCCAAAACCTAGCTCTAACCCCTATAAACCCCCCAAAACCTAACTCTAACCCCTATAACCCACCCAAAACCTAACTCTAACCCATATAACCCCCCCTAAAACCTAGCTCTAACCCCTATAACCCCCCCCAAAACCTAACTCTAACCCCTATAACCCCCCCAAAAACCTAACTCTAACCCATATTAATTCTCCAAAACCTAGCTATAACCCCTATAAACCCCCCCAAAACCTAGCTCTAACCCCTATAAACCCCCCAAAACCTAACTCTAACCCCTATAAACCCCCCAAAACCTAACTCTAACCCATATAAACCCCCTAAAACCTAACTCTAACCCCTATAAACCCCCCCAAAACCTAGCTCTAACCCCAACAAACCCCGCAAAACCTAACTCTAACCCATATAAACCCCCTAAAACCTAACTCTAACCCCTACAAACCCTCCAAAACCTAACTCTAACCCCTATAAACCCCCCAAAACCTAACTCTAACCCCTACAAACCCTCCAAAACCTAACTCTAACCCCTATAAACCCCCCAAAACCTAACCCTAACCCATTTAAACCCCCCAAAACCTAGCTATAACCCCTATAAACCCCCCAAAATCTAGCTCTAACCCATATAAACCCCCCAAAACCTAACTCTTACCCCTATAACCCCCCCAAAAACCTAACTCTAACCCATATAAATTCCCCAAAACCTAGCTATAACCCCTATAAACCCCCCCAAAACCTAGCTCTAACCCCTATAAACCCCCCAAAACCAAGCTTTAACCCCTATAAACCCCCCAAAACCTAACTCTAACCCATATAAACCCCCTAAAACCTAACTCTAACCCCTACAAACCCTTACCCCCAAAAACCTAACTCTAACCCCTATAAACCCCCTAAAACCTAACTCTAACCCCTATAAACCCCCCCAAAACCTAGCTCTAACCCCAACAAACCCCCCAAAACCTAACTCTAACCCATATAAACCCCCTAAAACCTAACTCTAACCCCTATAAACCCCCTAAAACCTAACTCTAACCCCTACAAACCCCCCCAAAACCTAACTCTAACCCATATAAACCCCCTAAAACCTAACTCTAACCCATATAAACCCCCTAAAACCTAACTCTAACCCCTATAAACCCCCCAAAACCTAGCTCTAACCCCTATAAACCCCCCAAAACCTAGCTCTAACCCCTATAAACCCCCCAAAACCTAACTCTAACTAGGGCTGCACGATATTGGGAAAAAATTACATTGCGATATTTTATTTTTCTGCGATATATATTGCGATATGAAAACAATTTCACCCAATGACTTAAATAGCTTTCTTTGGAAAGAATGAATCATCTGAATGACTGGGGTGATTTTGTAAAGGAGTAAATCTGCATAGATTCTATTAACTAATGTAGTTAACTAGAGTTTAATAAATGGAACCTTATTGTAAAGTGTTTCCGATTTGTTATATCTCGTGAGTTCAGTGTAGGGTTGTAACGGTATACCGGTATGACGGTTTATCACGATATTGACATCTATGATTATCATATCGTGAACATTTGCTTATCCAAGGTTTTGGAAAAAAAATTAAACCAGATCTCACCTGCGCATATGCAACTTCTTTCCACTTGAGCTTAGACTCCACCCATACATGTACAGCGGAGAAAATGTCTGAGACAGAGGTTGCGAATTCTAATCTTTCCCCCGCAGAAAAAAAGTTGAAATCTGCAGTGTGAACGAATGCTAGGTTTTCCTTGAAGGTGGATATCCAGTTGTGTCCAGAAATGTGGAGGAAGATTGGCTGCAAAAGGAGGATACGTCGACCATGTTCTCCCATATTTGCGAACACCATCTCTCTCTGCAGATAAAGTTCCATTTATTACTTAAGGCCGTATTATTTCCATTTTGACGCAGATGTCACGAAAAATGCGCGATTTGATAGATGGATGAATAAATCTAAAATATAGCTGTGCAATAAATCAAATCGCTATATGAGTGTGTGTCAAAAAACTGCTATACTGTAAATCTATATTCTGTAGTATGTGTGACGCTCATGGTGTTTAAAGCGTCTGCCGTCTCACTCACTATATAAGGACGTGAACACATGAACATATCCAGAGCTGCTCTGAAATAAATGAGCATTTCATAATTTTATTTAAAAGAATCATAGTCAAATACACTCTTGACTGAAACGCATAGGAGTTTAGTACAACCTGTCAAAATAAAAGTTCATAGACTCATTAAAAAATTTCATTAAAAAAAGTTTGTTTTAATAAACCATTTTCAACCAAAAAACCCTATCAGTTTTCATTCATTTTAGGGTCATTGTAGCTGATGATTATAATAATCATGATTCTTTAATACCGTATACCGTGAAACCATGATATTTTCTGAGACGATTATCATACCGTGAAAATCTCATACCGTTACAACCCTAGTTCAGTGTTGGACAGATAAGTTGTTTTAACCATTCATTAAAGTGAATCGGTTCAAATGAATCATTAGTTCGCGAATTGGAGGTGTCATTAACGGACCACGGCACACGTTGTGTGATTATCCCGGCAGTTAGGACATCGCACAAGATTGGTCTCAACACAGAAAACATTTCATCACTGGATAGATTTTTTTTGTTTTGTTTATTGAAAGTGTGTTTTATCTGAATGTGTGGAACGCTTTTCAGAGAATATTTTTTTTTAGCACAATTCACAACCAGCGGTAGTTCAGGAAAAAAATATATCCGAATGCTTCACCTGAAACTTCGGTCTTCCGACCTTTTACCATTGTGTATTCTCAAAGATATTCAGTCAACTCAATTCATTAATATGCGCGAGGGAGGGTGAGAGAGCAAGACAGTTTGAAAACGGTGAGAGTGCGCGCGCGACCGGGGCTCTCTCTCTCTGCTCGTTCTCTCAGTTTTGCGCAGCAGTCAGTCATCTATCACTCACCGGTCAAATAAGGCTTTGGCGGGACAAAAATACGCTTTGGCGGTCGCCAAAAATTGTTCAATGGAGGAAGGGCATTCTGACTTTATTTTGAATTCTCGTGTTCGTTCAAGCTCAGAAATAAGAGAAAGACCACTGATCTGCCCGGCTCACAGAAAACAACGCGCAAGTTCCAGTCTTCTTACGCTTGATGTTTAAACTGACAGGACTTAAAAACACATGCAAATGATAAACTTTCACTATATGATGGTTAAACTTTGCAATTAATCCGGAGCTGCTGGCCCGTACAGATCATGAATCACGGATCAACTACTGTACGACTTAGGCCTACATCGCAACATCCTGCGATGTGACTATCGTGGATGCGCACATCGCGATATCGATGCTAAAACGACACATCGTGCAGCCCTAACTCTAACCCATATAAACCCCCTAAAACCTAACTCTAACCCCTATAAACCCTCCAAAACCTAGCTATAACCCCTATAAACCCTCAAAAACCTAACTCTAACCCCTATAAACCCTCAAAAACCTAACTCTAACCCCTATAAACCCTCCAAAACCTAACTCTAACCCCTATAAACCCTCCAAAACCTAACTCTAACCCCTATAAATACCTCCAAAACCTAACTCTAACCCCTATAAACCCCCCAAAACCTAACTCTAACCCCTATAAACCCCCAAAACCTAGCTATAACCCCTATAAACCCTCCAAAACCAAGCTATAACCCCTATAAACCCTCCAAAACCTAACTCTAACCCCTATAAACCCTCCAAAACCTAACTCTAACCCCTATAAACCCCCCAAAACCTAACTCTAACCCCTATAAGCCCTCCAAAACCAAGCTATAACCCCTATAAACCCTCCAAACCTAACCCTAACCCCTATAAACCCTCCAAAACCAAGCTATAACCCCTATAAACCCCCAAAAACCGAACTCTAACCCCTATAAACCCAAACCAAACCTCAAACTCAGAGAATTTTACAGAACAATATGTAAACACAGTAAATCCATATTGTTAGAAGGCCTCAGGACTGACTGAAATAAACAAACCCATTAATTAGTAGGGAGTATCCAGATCATTTTGTCCATTTATAGTGTATAAGAACAGTTTTGTATCAGTTTCTGCCTTTATGAATCCGATTTGTCCCTTTCTTTTCTTTTTGCGTAGGTTGAAATGTCAATGTGATTGTATACAAATCCTAAAAGTCATTCGTCTGGAAAAAATAATGAGGTCAAGGCAAGCAAACAGAACCGAGTAAAGCTAAGTCAAGTCCAAGTGAATGAAAGAGAAGTATATATTGGAGGACAAGAAACAAAGTCTATAAGCATTCAAATGCATTTTTAAAAAAAATCTGATTAGAAACTAAAAAATGAACACAATGTTTAGTTCTCCAGAAAGGTGGAGTTGAAATTTTACAGATGCAACAGAGAACCACGAGAACGCAACTGAACTTTAACCAGTGCAATGTTTGTGCCAAATTACAACATTCTTAACACAGCCTCTCTTAGGTAACAGGACAAGGTGAATGAACAAGAGTAACAAAAGACGACAAGGAAATACCCCACTTTTGAGATCTGACATTCTTCATGTTTTATTCTGGCCATCCTTCATAGAAGGAAAAGCAACAGAACAAAAAGTAGTGGTGACCTTTGGAAATAATAGTAGCTATGAATACTTATACTGGACTTTCATTACCTAAAAACGCACAATTAGAAGCCATGCGAATACAAAACCAGGGAAATAGAGTAGGTAAAGGAAGGTACGGTCCTTTGGGGAAAGACACAAAAGGTGTCAGGATAAGAAAAGGGTTATAAACCTTGACGCAATCTTTTCTCCAGTGATCGAACTCAATGACGTCAAAAAGTGTCTTTTCTTCCTGTTCTAGAAAGAACAAAACAGGCCTTATTATAGTCACATCAAAAAGGATGACACTTGGTTTTCTTTTTCCAGTTTCCTACATGCGGTCACAGTTGAAAACCATTTAATTTAGATGGGATGCACCCAGAATGTTCCTGTAGCTCATGGCTTAATTTCCCAGGTGTTGAATTTTATATTAATTACAATACAATACAATACAATACAATGTTTATTTATAAAGCACAATTTAAAAACAACCAAAGTTGACCAAAGTGCTGTACAAGTACAAAAGAAAATCAATAGCAAAAAACACAAAACAACACGAATTACAAACATTAAAACACAAGCTGTAAAATAGGTGTAACGCATGAAACTAAAATCATAAAAAAGCAAGTCAAGATACGCCAAAGAATTAAATTAAAACGCCAAAGAAAATAAATGAGTCTTAAGAGTAGACTTAAAAAAATAGATAAGGTTGAATATTGAAGTTACATGGTTCCATTTTAATGGACTACTACACTAGCCTATATCACTTGGCGGAGAATTGCTTATTCTGATCATTAATAATAATAAACCTCATTATTTATATAGTACTGGTGTGTTTTATAGTGAAGTTACGGGAATTTTATCATTTCAGCATTAACACCGTACAAAAAGTAGACTTAAGATTTTTCTAGTCAACTAGTAGCCATTCATTTAAGCCATTAGTCGACTAATCGCACGTTTATATTAATTTAATTACTTAGATATATACTGGGGGGAATGCTAAACCATAATGAGCCTTGAATATATATATATAGGCATAATATATAGCCTATTCCACGCTCAAGTGAACACGTAAAGATTGCTGCAAATCACAGTCAAAAGTAATGATTATTAATGTGTCAGAAAAAAAAGCAAGGAGCCATTTTAATTGTGTTAATAAACTAGTGTTTTCTGAGTCAGTGTCGACCGCATCTATAGAGAGATATGCATCTTGCATAAGGATTACATAAGCAGAAAGTTTTTGTTTTCATTTGACATTTAAAGCTTTCTATAGATATATTTCTCATGTCTGTGAGGCAAGTAGTCTGTACGCTAGTGCTGTCGAATAAAAATTAGAATTTCGAATATTCGTCGAATTAAAGTGGTGGTTGATTATGATTTCACTTTTCCACCTTTAGTTAGTGTGTAATGTTGCTTTTTGAGCATAAACAACGTCTGCAAAGTTACAACGCTCAAATTTCAAAGCAAAGGGAGATATTTGCTTTTAAACAAATCGTTTTTTATGGACTACATTTTAAGGACATAGCCTAATTTTTAAGGCCAGACAAGTAATCTGTTGAGGTCAATTTGTAAAGAAAGACTACACGCCTGCGCACAAATATATTCAAACGCGCATACCTAATACGCATGTGCACGCTGTCAGCGTTTTCACAGGTTTGCGTTTTTAAAGCTTGCGCAGAGATTAAAAAAAAGTTAAATAAATAGGCCTAATGATCTATTGGGCTCTGAAAAGGCTCTAAGGAAATCAGATTCAAGAAAAAGTTTTATATATTGAGCTGATTTTTGAACACATTGTTTTCATCCGTCATGCGTCTCCCAGCTATGAGGCACATGTTTCTTCCTGAGTTTGTGTTTGAAACGACTTTTTAAAAGTCTGTAAGTGTGTCGTAGAGTGTTTGCATAGCAGCTAGTCACTCTTATTGAGTCCTTATCAGAGGCAAGGTGATTACATGGGATGGGAATGTGCAAGATAAGCTCAAGCACATACAGTACGGTGTTGTATGTCATGTGTTTCACAGCATCGATTGCTAACAGTCTGACAAAGATGCTCGTGACTCATGGCTTTCTCTGATGATTCAGCTTCAGTGCAAAAAAAGACTTTCTTACTTGGTGTTTTTGTCTTGTTTCCGGCCCAAATATCTAAAAATTATTAAATCAAGATGCATTTACTAGATGAGTAAAAAAACTAGATGAGTTTTTATCCTAAAACAAGCAATAATTTCTGCCAATGGGGTTAGAAAAATAATCTTGTTTTTTGCATTTGAATTAAGATTATTTTTCTAACCCCATTGGCAGAAATTTTAGCTTGTTTTAGGAAAAAAACTCACTTCATTTTGATGTTTTCCCTCAGAAAAAAAGATATTTTATTTAATGGCATTTTATTAATCGATTAAATGCATCTTGATTTAAGAGTTTTTAGATATTTAGACTGGAAAGAAGACACACATATTGAGTAAAAAAAGGGTAATTTGCAGTGTAGTTGCTGTATTTGCCTACATCAGGACTCGTATAATAATGCAAGGTGGATTGCACTCGCTTGACTGCACAGAAATGTTGTTAATAAGGACAAAGTTTCAGTTTTATTCTCCCTTACATAATATGTAAGCCTCATAAAGAAACTCTACCAGAAAATACTGCAAGTCACCCAATGGCAATGCCAAATGCTGTATAGGCATTCTCAAATATTTTACAAAACTAGGCTTGTTTCAAGATCGCTAAAAGACAAAAATCTGCACTTTTCTACTTATGCAACTACATTGGAAAAAAAGAGAGCTGAAAAACAGAGGTAATTCTACCTGGACAGTGGAAATTGCTGAAATTCTCACATTACGTTTGCTGAGAGCCCACACCAGGTAGAGGTGGTGTCAGGTGACTGCCAGCTGTCAATCAAACTCAGTCACACGCAACTCCACTGTAACAGAGCTGAAGATTTCACATAGAACTACATATTTGAGATATAGCTAAAAATATAATTAAATATCATGGTAACACTTTACAATAATGTTAAACATTAGTTAACATGAACTAAGAATTCTTCAGCATTTTATTAATCTTAGATAATATTAATTCAACATTTACTAATACATTTTTAAAATAAAAGATTGTATTTGTTAACATTAGTTAATGCACTGTCAGCTAACATGAACAAACAATGGACAGCTGGATTTTTATTAACTAACATTAACAAAAATTAATTCATATTGTAACAAATGTTTGGCTCATTGTTAGTTCATGTTGGTTAATATGTTAACTAATGAACCTTATTGTAAAGTGTTACCAATATCACGTCACAATTTTTACACGATCCACGATCTTATCATGATTATTTTTCATGATAGTCTCATGACTGTTTTGTAAATTGCAGTAAAGCCAAACTAAAGCTGGCAAATAAATGACAGACCATTTTATAATCACTTGATTAGTATTTTATCTTTGTCAATAAAAATAAGAACAAAGATGCAAATCACAAATAAGACAAATAAAATAAAAAGTGCTTTTATTTGTTTTCATCTAGGTCTATTTAACACTAGCATTCAAGCAAGAAATTGGGTTACACTTTATTTTAAGGTGAAGTAATTATATTGTACTTGTTCACATAAGTATATAGATTAACTATGTACTTACTAGAGTTACAGTTAGGGTTTGGTTTAGGGTTAGTTACTTGTAATTATGCATAATTTACTGTTATTATTACTATAGTAAGTACATTTAGTAACTTAGTCGCCTTAAAATAAAGTGTTACCAGAAATAAACATAGACTTCACTGTATGAATTAAATATTGATGCTCCAAAAGTTATTCAGTCGAGAGGAGTGAGTGATTTTCTCTTTGTCTTTGGTTTGATTAACATTAATGACATACAGCAGCAGGTTTATTAGGGCGCTGTCACTTTAAGAGCAAATCCACGGATCCGTGTTCAACCCTTTTGCTCATTTGAAGGCTTTCGATTATTAGGTTCATTAATAAGACCAGCCCTAAAACGCACAAACAAAAATCATTTGCCATTAACAAACAATGTCACTCGGCTGCTGTCAAGTAGAGGATGATTCTCACAAAACCTGCCCAGAATGTTGGGTCATATTTTACCTGAAAATCAAAAGAAAGAAAAGCTTATTTTACGCCTTTTTTTTTTTTTGTTGCATTGTGACATTTAAATTACAATTATGAATATTAAAAAACCTCATTAAATGAATTATTTGGTTTATGTTGTGCTGATTTTAATTCACACAGGGCGCATTTTTAAATTACTTTTTGAAAAAAGCGTATTGCTCCTAAAATAGGCTTCATTTGCATTTAGCAAAAAATAAATTCTTGCTTTTGATTTTGGGTTGAAATATAGTTTCTGGACATTTCTTTGAGAGGAGATAAACCCGAGTGTGTTTTCTCTTTACTCTTGCCAAGTCTTTATCAGGTAGTCAGCTGAAGACATAAGCTTAATGACCGACTGTTCAAACATTCCTTTCTGGATTCCTCCTCAATGACCTTGAGATCGTTGACAATCCTTCAACAAAGCAAAGGTGAGGTAGTGAAGTAATGTACAGCGCGGACATTACGAGACCATGAAAACAGACAGCATACACTCACATTTGCATCTGTTCCTCTCAAATTTGACTTGCAAAATAAAAACGGCTTGATCAACTGAGAGATCACGCATA